>NW_006922038.1:1609616-1611963 GCF_000298275.1 Orycteropus afer afer
CTTCTTCCTTCTTCTTCCTTCTTCCTTATTCTTCCTTCTTTTCTTCTTCTCCTGCCCCGCCTCCTCCTCTTCCTCCTCCTCCCCCTACTTCTTCTTCTTTTGGTGATTGCTCCTGTGTGTTTATGTGATGTGTTTTTTGTCCACTTGCTTTTACTTTTTTGATGATTATTCGATTGTTGTTTTTGCCTAACAGAGTGGGAGACAGCAACAGTCCATATGACACAACTACAACTGCAACTTCGGCAGCTCCACTTACTGAGTGAGAGCACCACTTCCTTCTCCATCAACTGGCCAATGATAAACGACCACTAAGAAGAGCCTGACTCACCCTTAGCTGCTCTTCACAAATAGTTAGCAGAGATCTAGATACAACAATGTCACAATGTCTCGGAGACAACAGACCATATAGTCCACAAAAAGAAGCAAATAAAGTAGTAGAAACAAGGAAAAGGATAGAGACCCAGAACATATCCCCAAGGAAGAAGCAGCATTGGAAATCCCTGATAAGGAATTCCAAAGAATTATATTTAGGTACTTTCAAAGGATTGAGAGACAGATCAAGGAAAACACTGACAAAATTAAGGAAAACAAAGACAAAACCCTAGAACAATTTGAGAAGAAAATACAAGAACAAAATGACAAAATAAATGAAAAATTAGAAATAATACAAAATCTACAGATAGAAATCCAGATGATTCATATTAAATTTTCAGAAATAGATAATGCATTGAAAGGGCAAAGGAGTAGAGTCAAATCAACAAAAGATAGAAGTAATGAGATTGAAAACAAATACGTGAATACGTTTTTTTGGAAAGGGATCAATCAGAAAAAAAGATCAAAACAAAATGAAGAAAGCCTAAGGTTCATGTGGGATAATATCAAAAGGAATAACCTATGTGTAATCAGAATTCAAGAACAGGAAGAGAAAAAGAAAACCACTGAGAAAATTGTCCAAGATTTGTTGGAATAGAACATCCCTGATATGACAAAAGGTGAGAATGTATCCATTCAAGAAGTCCAATGAACCCCAAACAGAATAGACTCCAAAAGAAAATCACGAAGACATATCATCATCAAACTCATCAAAACCAAAGACAAGAAAAGAATCCTGAAAGCAGCACAGGAAAAACAAAAAGTTACTTACAAAAGACTACCAATAAGAATTATCTCTGATTTCTCAGCAGAAACCATCCAAGTAAGAAAGCAAAGGGATGGTATATATAAAACTCTGAAAGAAAAAAATTTACAAACAAGAATTATATACCTAGCAAAATTGTCCCTCAAATATGATGGTGAAATTAGGAGATTTCCAGATAAGGAGAAAATAAGGGATTTTGTTAAAACCAGATCAACCTTACAAGAGATACTAAAGGGAGTCCTTTGAACAGAGAACCAATAATAGCAAACAACAACCCATCATTAATACACAAGATGACATAACCCAGAAACCAATACAGCTATGCATGTGTCCAAAATACAATAAGCTTACAAGATTGTAAACAGGGAACCAGAGACATTGATTGACAAATGAGGACAACTACAAACAAAAAACAGGGAAAAAATAATGTAGTTACAGAACTCCTAAATGGTGAGGAAGTTGAGAGAGTTGTAAGATAGAATAGACTGTTCTAAACTTGGGGAAAAAATTAAAAATCCCAGGGTATGCCTCAAAGAAAAATGATAAACATTCACATCACAATAAAAAAGAGGACAACCACAATATTTAGCAAATACTAAAACAACAGCAACAAAGGAAATTATAACACAATTCATAAACATAATGACCTTAGCATAGAAAATTATATGGAACAAAGAAATGAGGAACACCATGAAAAAACACAAAACAAAATGACAGCACCTCAATTCATATCTGTCAATAATTACACTGAATATCAATGGTTTAAATGCACCACTCAATAGACAGAGAGTTGCAGACTGGATAAGAAAACATAACCCACCAATATGCTGGAAAAGAAAACATAACCCACCAAGAAGCACACCTTAAAGACAAAGAAAAAATAGACTAAAAATCAAAGGTTGGGAAAAGATATATCAAGCAAATGGCAACAAAAAGAGCAGGAGTGGCAATATTAATTTCTGATCAAATTGATGTTAAGATAAAAATCACCATATGAGACAAGGAAGGATATTGTATAATGATTAAAGGATCAATTGAACAAGAAGATATAACCATAATAAATATCAACAGACCCAATGAAAGAGCCCCAAAATACATAAATCAGACTTTAAAAGAGTTGAAAAGGCAAATAGATGACTCCACAGTCATAGTGGGAGACTTTAATACAACACTTTCAATGAAAGACAGAACTGGAAAGAAATTCAACAA
>NW_006922038.1:1612998-1616991 GCF_000298275.1 Orycteropus afer afer
ATTCATTATGACCAAGTGGGGTTCATATCAGGTATGCAAGGATGGTTCAACATTAGAAAAACAATCAACATCATCCACCACATAAATAAAACAAAAGAAAAGAACCACATGATCATATCGATGCAAAAAAGGCATTTGAAAAAATCCAACACCCAATGCCAATCAAAACTCTCATCAAAATAGGAATAGAAGGGACATTACTCAACAGAATAAAGGGCACATATGCAAAACCAACAGCTAACATTATTCTCAATGGAGAGAGACTGAAACCATTCCCCTTGTGAACAGGAACCAGACAGGGATGCCCTTTATCACCACTTCTATTCAACATTGTATTGGACATCCTAGCCAGGGCAATAAGGCAAGGAAGGGAAATCAAAGGTATCCAAATTGGTAAAGAAGAAGTCAAACTATCCCTATTTGCTGATAATATGATCCTATACCTAGAAAACTCAATGTTGCTGTTGTTATGTGCCGTCAAGTTGGACCCGACTCATAGCAACCCCTCGTTGGGTTTCCAAGGCGGTGTCACTACGGAAGTATGTTGCCCAACTTTCCTTCCGAGGAGTGCTGGTGAGTTTGAACCTCCAACCTTCTGGTTAGCAGTCAAGTGCCTTAGGCACTATGCTGCCAGAGCTCTGGAAAACTCAATAGACTCAGTAAAAATATCTACTGGCACTAATTGAGAGATTTAGCACCATGGCAGGATACAAGATCAACATCTAAAAATCAGCTGAATTCCTCTATACTAGCAAAGAGATTACTGAAAAAGTAATAAGGAAATCAATACCATTTACAATGTTGTTGTTGTTATTGTTATGTGCTGTCGAGTTGGACTCAACTCATAATGACCTCTCCTTGGGTTTCCGAGGCAGCATCATTGTGGAAGTAGATTGTCCCATCTTCCTTCTGAGGAGTGGCCATTTACAATAGCTATCAAAAAAATAAAATAATTGAGAATAAATCTTACCAGGGACACAAAAGATCTCTACAAAGAAACTACAAAGACTACTTCAAGAAACCATAAGAGAGCTACATAAATGGAAGAACATACCATGGTTGTGGATAGGAAGACTGAACATTGTGAAAATATCAGTTCTTCCCAAAGCAATCTATACATTCAATGCAATCCCAATCCAGATCCCAACATTCTTTAAGGATATGGAGAAACCAATCACTAACCTTATATGGAAAAGAAAGAGACCTTGCATAAGCAAAGCACTATTAAAGAAGAACAAATTGGGCTGAGAGAGACTGAGCATTGTTCCTGAACTTGAATTGTAGCCTGGTGTTTCTTTAATAAACCTCATAATCTTTGGGTTCTGTGTGACCAATACAGCACATTAGCAAACCCAGCAGAGAGGTGGTGAGTGCTGCAGGAGGAACTGCTGGTGTCAGGGTTGGTGAAAGGGCTGGAGGGAGACAGCATATCCTGCCTCACAGGAACAGGCCTTGGGCTGCTGATGGTAATTCTGTCTTCCCTCTTGTGGGGTTAGAGGAGGTCAGAAGATGTGGCCTCCCTGCCCCCTTAGTAGTTAGTGTCAGAAGTGGTGGGATTCATTGCAGTGGCTCCAGACTCATAGAAGCATGAGACTTTGTAAAAGAAAGAAGGAAGGGGCCTGGGAAGTGAAACTTTGGATTCTTAGATGGTTACTTTGTTTGGTGTTACCTCTTAAAGGAGATAATTGATTCAGAAGCTAAAGCTTTTGATTACACCCAGCAACAGGGTAATAAATTAAAAAATTAAATAAAAATCCATTGAATAGAATGAGAATTAAAACATAGCATATCATAATCTTCTGGGACACAGCAAAAGTAGTGCTCAAATGACAATTTATAGCAGTAAACATATACATCAAAAAAGATAAGAATGAAAATCAAAACCTTAACCCAACATCTCCAACAATGAGAAAAAGAACAACAAAGAAGCCTATGTCAATAGATGAAAGGAAATAAAGATTTGAGCAGAAGTAAATAAAAAAGAAAAACAGCAGAAAGGATTCACAAAACTAGAAGTTATTTCTGTAAAGAATTAATAAAATTGGCAAACCGCTGGCAAATTTAACAAAGGAAAAGAAGAAGATGTTAATAACATAAATAAGAAATGAAATAGGTAATATCACCACACAACCAACTGAAACAGTAAGGACAATAGCTGAACATTATGCAAAATTGAATGTTGAAGAAATGGAAAATTATGTAGAAATATGCTGTCTACCAAAACTAACACAATTTGAGGTAGAAAATTTGAACAGACTCATCACAAAAGGAGAAACTGAAAAAAAAGTTTTGGCCCAGATGGCTTCACTGATGAGTTCCACCAAGCACTTAGAGAAGAGCTGACACCAATTCTACTCAAACTAATTCCTGAACAAAAAAGAGGATGGAATACTCCCAAACTCATTCTATGAAGCAATCACAACCCTGATACCAAAAGCAGGCAAGAAGAAAATTATAGAGCAAGATCCTTCATGAACATAAATGCAAAAATTTTCAATGTAATCCAAGCCAACAGAATCCAACAGTATATAAAAAAAAAAAAAAAATACATACTGAACAAATTGGACTTACTTATACCAGGTATACAAAGGTGGTTCACCATTAGAAAAGTAATCAATATAATCCACCACTGAAATGAAACAAAGAAAAAGAACATATGATCATATTAATCTGTACAGAAAAGGCATTTGAAAAAATACAAGAGATATTTTTGATCAAAACACTCAGAAAAATGGGAATAGAAGGTAAATTCCTAAACATAATTAAGGACATATAAACAAAAACAACAGCCAACATTATTCTCCACAGGGTGAGACTGAAAAACATTTCCCTTGTGAACAGGAACCAAACAAGGATGCCTTCATTCACCACTCCTAATCAATACTGTATTGGAAGTCCTAACCAGAGCAATAAGGTACGCATGCACGCACCACTGCTATTGAGTTGGATACGACTCACAGCAACACCTCCTTGGGTTTCCCATTTGGTATTACTACGGAAGTAGATTGTCCGACCTTCCTTCCAAGGAGCAGCTGGTGGGTTTGAACCACCAGCCTTCTGGTTAGCAGTCAAATGCTTTAGGCACTACGCCACTAGAGCTCCTAGAGCAATAAGGCAAGAAAGGGAAATAAAACTCATCTAAATTGGCAAAGAAGTAAAACTATCTATATTTGTATATTATATGATCCTATACATAGAAAGTCCCAGAAACTGAACAGGAACACTACTGAAACTAATAGAAGGATTCAGCAAAGTGACAGGGTATATAATCAATATATACAAATCAGTGAGTTTTCCTCTTCATTAACAAAGAGAACTCTGAAAAGAAAGTCAGGAAAACATACCATTTACAATAGCCACCCAAAAGATGAAGTACTTAGGAAAAAACTAACCAGAGATACAAAAGACCTATACAAAGAAAACTGCAAAACACTACTACAAGAAACCAAAAGTGACCCACATAAATGGAAAAATATACTATGTTCATGGATAGAAAGATTTAACATTTTGAAAATGTCATTACTACCCAAAGTGATCTACAAATATAAGGCAATCATGATCAAGATCCCATCTTTAAAGAGATGGAAAATCTAATCACCAATTTCATATGAAAAGGAAAGAGACCTTGGATAACAAAGCATGACTAAAGAAGAAGAAAAAAATAGTGGCCTTCACACTCCCCAATCTCAAAACCTACTCTACAGCCACAGTAGTCACAACAGTCTGGTAGTAATACAACAAGATACATATAGACCAATGGAACAGAATTGAGAACCCAGAAGTAAATCATCAACCTATGGATAGCTGATCTTTGACAAAGACCAAAACTCATTAAATGAGGAAGACATAGTCTTTTTAACAAATAACGATTGCAAAACTGGATATTCATTTGCAGAAAAAAAGAAAAAAACAGAATCCATATTTTGCACCATATGTAAAAGCTAACTCAAGATGGATCAAAGGCTTAAATGTAAAACATAAAACTATTAAAAA
>NW_006922038.1:1617091-1622038 GCF_000298275.1 Orycteropus afer afer
ACAAGGATCTCTGGTGACACAGTGCCTCGGGCATTTGACTGCTAACCAGAAGTTTCATCATTCAAACCCACCAGCTGCTCTGCAGAACAAAGATGGGACAGTCTACTTCTGTAAAGACTTACTGCTTTGGAAAGCCAATGAGGGTCTCTATGAGTCAGAATGAACTCAATGGTAGTGGCTTTGGTATTTTTAATTTTAAAACTATAAAGATTATCAAAGAAAAAATGGGGGCAAGATTAGACTTCCTAATGCATAGCGTAAATATACTATCAAACATAAGTAAAAGTGCAAAAACAGCAGAAGACAAACTAGACGATTGGGACCTCCTAAAAATTAAACATTCATGCTCATTAAAAGACTTCACCAAAAAAGTGAAAAAAGAACCTACAGATTTGGAAAAAATAAAATTGGCAATGAAATATCTAACAAGGGAATAATCTCTAAAATCTATAGAAAACTTCAACACCTCAATAACTAAAAAACAATCTAATTGAAGAATGGACGGAGGACATAAACAAACATCTCACCAAAGAAGACATTCAGGCTGTCAAGAAATACATGAAGAGATGCTCACAATCATTAGTCATTAGAGAGATGGAAATCAAAACAATAATGAGAGATCATCTCAATCCACCATCAATAGTAAAATAGAATAAAAAAATAACAGAAAACAACAAAAGTTTGTGAGAGTGTGAAGAGGGTAGAACCTCCATACATTGCTGGAGGAATTGTAAAATGATGTCCATTCTGGTAAATGGTATGGCCTTTCCTTAAAAAATTGGAAATAGAAATACCATATATTCCAGCAATCCCACTATTAGGTATATAGCCTAGAGAAATGAGAACCATGACATAAACATATATGTACACCAGTGTTCATCACAGAATTATTCATAACAGCAGAAAGGTAGAAACAACCTAAGTGCCCAAAAATAGATAGACACAAACAATCTATGGTGCATACACACAACGAAATACCATGCAACTTTAAAGAATAACGATGCATCTGCAAAACACCTCATAATATGAATGAGCATAAAGGACTTACTCTGTATGAAATTAGTCAATTACAAAAGGACAAATATTTTTTGAGACCACTACTGTAAAAAAACAAGAAAAGGTTTACACTGAAGAAATATTCTTTGAACATTATCAGGAGTGGATGAGGAAGGGAGGATAGACACATATTAACTTGGGTGAAGGAAAAAGCAATATATAATAAGAGGGAGGTCAGCCCAAAATCATCAAGCCAAAGAAAGACACTGGGATGAGCATAAGAATTAAAGGTAACGAAGGTCAATAATATTACAATTCTGCAATAAGAGTAGCAATAATTTACTAGTAGACACATAGACACACAAACTGGATAGGTGTGTGAAGGCATATGGGACTATGAATATACATACAGTTTTGAAAGAGGATATTTCTACATAAATATTTATATGTGCTGCAAATATATTTATGAATATAATAGGGCATACACAGGACAAAGTTATGAAAACTTCTTACCTTTAACCAAACACCTTGAGGTGATACATTTCTGGCCCGGGGGATCAGGACCAAAATCTCAAGGAATAACTAGATCGACTGGCATAATATAGTGTACAAGAACAATATTCTACATCTTACTTTGGTGAATAGAGGCTGAGATCTTAAAACTTGTGAGTGACTATCTAAGGTACAACTATTGGTCTCTCTATGTCCAGAGAATAGAAGAATGGAGAAAATCAAAGGCGCAATGAAACAATTAGTCCAAAGGGCTAATGGACCACATGCAGCCCAGCCTCCTTGATGATGAAACCAGAACTAGATGATGCCCAGCTACTACGCTGACTGCTCTGAAAAAGATTGCAATGGAAAGTCCTGGATAGAACAAGAGAAAAATGTGGAACAAAATTCAAACTAAATATTAAAAAAGAATCAGGCTTTCTGGTCTGATACAACTGGTAGAACCTCCGAGACTGTAGCTCTTAGTCACCCTTCAAGCCTGGAACTGACCTCATCCCCATGGTTCAACTTTCAGCCACATGATAAACAGGCCAAAATGGTGAGCAATAATAGCAGGGAGATATGCCAGCTTAAAACAATCAATCACTAGAGAATAAAAAGGCAGCATTTGCCCAGAGATAAAACTCAGAAAGAAGGAAGGAATAGGAAAAGAAGGATGAATGGAAACAGTCGACAAAGAGAGGAAGTGGGAAGAGTGCTGTTACATTATAGCAATTGCCATCTCTGTCATAAAACAAAATGTGTATGATTGTTGAATGGAATACCAAATTGCTCTATAAACTTTCCTCAAAAACACAATAAAAAGTTAAAATTAATAAAGTCAGAAACCTTTGACTAAGGGAGACTAAACCTAAAATCAAACCACTGCATTTGAGGCAATTCATAGGGACCCTATCGGACAGGGTAGAACTGCCCCACATGCTTTCTAAGACTGTAAATATTTATGGCAGCAGACTGCCATACCTCCTTGTTGATCATTTGGTGGGTTTGAACAGCCAACCTCTTGGTTAGCACCTGAGTGCTTTATCCACTGTGCCACCATGGCTCCTTTAACCAATTCCTTAAATATGTGGCCTGTGAAAAGGATATTTTCATCACTAGATACTTAAGAAAAGGAGTCCCGGAGTTCTGGTAAGATGGCAGAATAGGCAGAAAGACTACATAGACCCTCTTCAACAAAGAAAAGGGAAATCAATTAACACAGATACAGAAGATAATCCTGGACCCCTGAGTCTTGAAGGGAAGGATATAGAAGTAGGCTAAACTCCAACTACCAGAAGAATTTGCATGAAAACACCACAAAAGGAGACATACAGAGTGTCAGTCTGTCAGTGACCCTAACGGCACAGACAGCTTGGATATTGCCAAGTGCTGGTAAGACTTAAGAATTAATCCAAAAAGCGGCCCTGCTAGCCAGGGACTCCACAGACTGGTCTGATGGCTGGGAAATAAAAGGGCAGGCCCAAAGAGGATGGCAGGCTGAGCTATATACCCGGCAAAATAAATGAAAAGTTAGAAATAATTCCAAATCTACAGGTAGAAATTTGTCTGTCCGGAGAGCTCAGCCATTTTGAATGTTTACAAGTGGCTTGACCATTTTGAATATTTAAAGTGACAGCGTTCTCCCAGATTCCAGGGACTCAAGAACAGGCTCCGCTTGCCAGTAACCCCAAGGACATCCCAGACCTGGATGACTGGAAAGGTGCGACATCCCCCTTGTTACTCTTATACCCCACACCCTCTTGGTGAACTGAGGTGTGGCCATCCCTCACTCCCACCCACCTTCTAGGCCCACAGTAACTCCAGCCCAGTCTGTGTGCTCTGATGGAGCCTGGGTGCCCTGCCTTGGCCTGCCCACATGTGGTTTTTTTTTTTTTTTTTTTTTGAGATTTTCATTTTTTAGTTTGTTTTTGTCTGTTTTAAAACTACTATTATTACTATTACTTTTGTCCCTTTTACTATTATTCTTTATTCTTCCCCTCCCAGGTTCTAGTTTTCAGCTTTTTTCTTTTCCCTGTTCCTGGTTGCACTATTTTTTTCTTTCTCATGTTTAACCCCATCCCTTGTTTTACTTTTCCATTTCTACCATTTTTTTCCTCATTATTCTCTTTCTCTACCTTTTTTCTTTCATTGGTCTCTTGCCAGATACTTCTGTTTTTTGGTTTTCCTTTCTTTTTCTTCTTTTTCCCTTTTTTCTTTTTTTAGTTACTGTTCCAGTGTGATTACATGGTGTAATTATTGTCCATTTGCTTTTACTTTTTTAATTGTTATTCAATTGTTATATCTTTGTCTAACTGAGTGGGAGACAGCAACAGTCCCCATAGGACACAGCTACACCCACAACTCCTGCAGCTTCACATACTGAGAGCCATCACTTCCTTCTCCACCAATGGGCCAATGATAAACAACCACCAAGAAGATCCTGACTCACCATTGGCTGCTCCTCACAAACAGTTAACAGAGAGCTAAATACAATAACACCATGATGTCTCGGAGACAACAGACCATCACAGTCCACACAAAGAAGCAAGATAAAATGGTAGAAACAAGGGAGTGGGATACAGACCCAGAACACATCCCTGAGGAAAAAGCAGGCAGCATTGGAACTCTCTGATAAGGAATTCAAAAGAATTATATTTAGGTATCTTCAAATGATTGAAAGACAGACCAACGAAAACACAGAAAAAGTCCTAGAATTTTGGAAGAAACTACAAAAACAAAATGACAAAATAAATGAAAAGTTATAAATGATTCTAAATCTACAGATAGAAACCCAGAAAATTAATACTAAATTGTCAGCAATAGATAACATATTGGAAGGGCAAAGGAGTAGAATTGATGCAACGGAAGATAGAATTAATGAGATTGAAGACAAATACCTGAATACTTCTTTGGAAAGGAATCAATCAGAAAAAAAAAAAAAAAATCAAAAGAAAATGAAGATAGCATAAGGTTCATGTGGGATACCATCAAAAGGAATAACCTACATGTCATTGGAATTCCAGAACAGGAAGAGAATAATACAACCACAGAGAAAATTGTTCAAGATTTGTTGGAGGAGAATTTCCCTGATATGATGAAAGATGAGGATATATCCATTCAGGAAGTCCAAAGAATGCCAAACAGTATAGACCCCAAAAGAAAATCACCAAGACATATCATAATCAAACTCATCAAAACCAAAGACAAAGACGGAATCCTGAAAGCAGCATGGGGAAAACAAAAAGTTACTTACAAAGGAAAAGCAGAAAGAATAAGCTCTGATTTCTCAGCAGAAACCATGCAAGCAAGAAGGCAATGAGATGGTATATATAAAACCCTGAAAGAGAAACATTTTCAACCAAGAATTATATACCCGCAAAATTGTCCCTCAAATATGATGGTGAAATTAGGAGATTTCCAGATAAGCAGAAACTAAGGGAATCTGTTAAAACCAGA
>NW_006922038.1:1622953-1624386 GCF_000298275.1 Orycteropus afer afer
CCACAGTCATAGTAGGAGACTTTAATACACCATTTTCAATGAAAGAAAAAAACTACTGGAAAGAAATTTAACAAAGAGGCAGAAGAGCTAAACTATACAATCCACCAACTTGATCTTATAGATATCTACAGAGCACTTCACCCAACAACAGCACAATATACATTATTTCCAGTGTACATGGAACATATTCCATAATAGACCATATGTTAGGCCATAAAGCAAGCCTACATAAATTTAACAACATAGAAATACTGTGAAGCATCTTCTCAGATCATGTTGTTGTTGTTGTTGTTATGTGCCATCAAGTCAAACCCGACTCATACATAGCAATCCCTCCTTGGGTTTCCAAGGCAGTGTCACTATGGAAGTAGATTGCCCAACCTTCCTTCTGAGGAGTGGCTAGTGGGTTTGAATCTCCAGGCTTCTAGTTAGCAGATCATAAGGTTATCAAATTAGAAATCAACAATAGGAAGACCAACAGAAAAAGAGTAAACACATGGAAACGCTACAATACCCTCCTTGAGAAAGACTGGCTAAGAGAAGAAACAAAAATTGCAATTAAAAAATTCCTCAAATCAAACAAGAATGAAAACACAACATACCAAAATCTCTGGGACACAGCAAAAGCGTTGATCAGAGGTCAATTTATAGCAATAAATGCACACATCCAAAAAGAAGAAAGAGCCAAAATCAACACTTTAAACCAACATGTCCAACAATTAGAAAAAGAGAAGCAAGAAAAGCCTACAGTCAGCAGAAGAAAGGAAATAATCAAGATTCGAGCAGAAATCAATGAAACAGAAAATAGAAGTGCAATAGAAAAAAATCAATAAGACAAGAAGTTGATTTTTTGAAAAGATAAAAAAATTGACAAACCTATGGCAAACTTAACAAAGGAAAAGAGGAAGCAAACACAAATAAATAAGAAACAAAATGGTTGACATCACAACAGAACCAACTGAAGTAAAAAGGGTAATATCAGGATACTATGAAGAACTGTACTTCAAGAAATTTGAAAATCTGGAAGAAATGGACAGATTTCTAGATACACACCACTTACCTAAACTAACACAGACTGATGGGGAAAAGTTGAATAGCTCCATAACAAAAGAAGAAATTGAACAGGTCATCATAAAATTACCAACTAAAAAAAGTCCTGACCCAGGTTTCAACAAAGAATTCTACCAAACATTCAAAGAAGAACTGATACCATTCCTACTCAAGCTATTCCAAAACAGAAAAGGATGGAATCCTCCCTAACTCATTTTATGAAGCAAGTATAACCTTGATACCGAAACCAGGCAAAGATATCACTCAAAAGGAAAACTACAGACCAATATCCCTCACGAATATAGATGCAAAAATCTTCAACAAAATCCTAGCCAATAGACTGCAACAACATATCAAGAAAATCATTCATTATGACCAAGTGG
>NW_006922038.1:1624486-1641161 GCF_000298275.1 Orycteropus afer afer
TTGATAAAATCCAACACCCATTCCTGATCAAAACTCTCAGCAAAATAGGAATAGAAGGGACATTCCTCAACATAATAAAGGCCATCTATGAAAAACCAACAGCTAACATTATTCTCAATGGAGAGAGACTGAAACCATTTCTCTTGAGAACAGGAACCAGACAAAGATGCCCTCTACCACCACTTCTTATTCAACATTGTACTGGAAGTCCTAGCCAGGGCCATAAGGCAAGAAAGGGAAATCAAAGGCATCCAAATTGATAAGGAAGAAGTCAAACTATCCCTATTTGCTGATGATATGATCCTATATGTACAAAACCCAAAAGACTCAATCAAAAATCTACTGGAACTAATTGAGAGATTTAGCATTGTGACAGGATACAAGATCAACATCCAAAAATCAATTGGATTCCTCTACACCAGCAAAGAGATTGCTGAAAAAGAAATGAGGAAATCAATACCTTTTACAGTAGTAGTTGAACTTATGGGCTCACGACCATCGTCACAGTGGATATCAAGCTCAATTAGCATAACACACTGCACAAAACATTGTTCCACTTCCTACTTTGGCGAGAAGTAGCTGGGATCTTAAAAGCCTGCAAGCAGCCAGCTAGATGCAACAATGGGTCTCTCCTCGTCCAGCGCAAAGAAAAATGAACAAACCAAAGACTCATGGAAAGAATTAGTTCTAGCAACTGGTACACCATGTGATCCTCAGCCTATATGACTATGAAACCAGAAGAACTAGATGGTGCCCAGGTACCAATGTCAACCACTCAGAGGGGGAGCTATATAGGAGACCCTGGATAGAAAGGGAGAACAACATGGAACAAAACTCAAAAGCATTTGTAAAAAAAAAAAAAAAATTGGACCAGGTTTGCTGGTCTGATAGAGCCTGGTGGAACCACTGAGACTGTGACCCCTAACTGCCCTTCAGGTCTAGAATTCAACTGACACCTGTGGCTTCCAGCCAAGCAAAAGACAGGCATAGGAGTTGAACATTTACCTGAGGCAGATACACTCCTTGAAGAGAACAATCATGGGAGGAAGAAGGTCTGTTTATGCACAAGGAGACAGCTCAGAAGGCAGGGGTGTATGGAGGATGGACACAGGGAAGAGGTGACTGTCAGGAGGAAGTGGGAGGGGAGCTATTGCACTGTGGTGAATTGTAGTCAATATCATAAGACAAAATGTATGTGAACTGCCGTATGAAAAGTAATTTTGCTCTGTAAATATTCACCCAAATCACAATAAAAAAAAATTAAAAAAAAAAAGGAGTCCCCATGTTGGAAATCTTGTTCTAAAAGCTTCTTAGCTATAGTATTAACTTGTACTTTCCTATCGGGAAAATTTAATTCATTGTTACAACCAATTGGCAGTCATGGGGCTCTCGATCATCAGACAGGGACAGTGGCTGGATTCTGGATTCATATTATCACACCTCTCAATAGAGATGTGATATGAGTATAAAAAGGTGAGTTTATAAACTCTAAGTCTGCTAGCTAAAAAGTGCTGAGTATGACTTTGAGCAGGGTTTCTACAATACAACATGAGGCACCTAAAGAGTGAAATGATTTTTCAACACATGAGGATGCTTTGAATAATTTTGCGGCTTCTGCCACAACTTTGAAGCACCTAGGCAAGGCCTTGGCTACAGAATCTACTAATGAGCTATCATAAGCTGCAGGTCTCTATTTATTTCCATGTTCTTGAGTCAACATCCCTAGGGCTTGAGTTGCTCATTCATGAACATATAAGTGGAAAGACTTGTCTTTGTCCACTTAGTTTATGCCCTAGGTATTGACCTTGGGATAGAGAAAACTATAATTCATCCTTGGAGACCCTGTGGCCCTCTTCACTAATTATTGCACATTGTATAATGAATCAGTTTCACTGAATATTCTTCATGAATATCAGAACATAAAAGAAAATTATCAACACATTGAACAATCAAGGATGTTCTCAGGACTTTCTGAGGAGACACAGTATGCATCTTTGTCTTCTAGGCAGATTACATAAAACATAAAGTTATATTTGATTTGATTTTCTAGAGCTTCTCTAACAGAAAATACCACAAGTGTGTGGCTTTAACAAACGGATTTATTCTCTTGAAGTTTAGGAGAGTAGAGTCTTATTTCAAAGTGCCAGCTCTAAGGGTTGGGTGAAAGCCAGTCAACCTTGGGCTTTAATTCTGCCTCTTGCTCCCAGCCCACTCAAACTGGAGGCTTCTCTTAATTCAGGCAGCTGCTGGTTCCTGAGGCTGACAAACCCAAGGTAAAGAAGCCAAATGGCAAAGTCCCCAAATTATCAAGCAGTACAGCAGGCCTCTAGTCTTAAGACTGGCAAACAACATGGCAGGCCACTGAGATGAAAACTCAGCCAAATGCAGGATTCAGATGTGCCATAAAGCTCAGAGACCTTTCTCAAAACTTCATATATACAGGAAGCAGACCACATCGCTAAGGCAGCTACTCAGCTGCTCACAGTAGATTCCACCATGGAGCTGATTCCAGTCTCGTCATTGGGAATACTGCATCCAGCTGCCCAGCCACTCAAAACCAGGCCCACATAACCTTAAGTTGACACATAACCTTAACTACCACAACCTTCATAACCTTTTCATAAGAACAACTGAGTAATTAAGGAAATTTTTGTCATGTTTACCAGAGAGAAAACCAAATTTTAGTTTTGTATACTATTTGATACTGAAATCTTATAAATAAACCCATCAAGCTTTAGTTTGAACTATAAAAAATAGTGCTTTTTTCTAATAGTACAACTGTTTTCAAGTGGCAAAAATGAACACATTCATTAGCAGAGCCAGATATATAATTAATATAAAACAAAATCACATAAACTTAAATTATAATGAACATTAATGAACTCAAATTGATATCAGTCCAAGGTTATAATTTAGCTAAAGATCTTAAAAATAACTTTAAGCCTATATACCATAAAACATAAATAACTGTTGAAATAAAGTTTGTTTTATTTCAAAACATAATTTGAGTTAAACACATACTTACTTCTTAAAAATAATTATAAATATTTAGTAGAAGCAATGCTAGCTTTTCTCTCAGTAAACTTGTATAAGTTAGGAAAAATATACCCATGTAGAATAAAAAATTACATTTAGTTTACACATAACAATGGTAACTCAAGGAAAACAGCTGTTTTTATTAAATCAAAATTATTAAACTAATCTAGTTTGTCAAATATTTATCTAAATTATGTGGACTTTTTTTTTAATTTATTTCTAGTTTAGTTTCTAGAATTCCTCTTTAACATTGAAAATACTGGAGATTTACTCTTTTTCTAATCTTAAGGACTTTTGTTGTTGTTGTTGTAAGAAGGGGATTGAGCCTTAAAATGAGCCCAGGAGAAAGGGCAATTGAGTCCCAAACCTGATGGCAAGTAAGATAAGCAGATGGTGCTCTTTCTGCATCAAAGCCAAAGTCTTAAAACAAAACATAAAGGGGAAAATTAAAATTTTAAATAGTAGCACACTCTTAAATAGCACAGCAAAAACAATGCAGATAGGAACTCAGTTTCCTAATGTAGCAACTGTAACTTCAAGTTGATTTGATAAGGTTGACCTATTTCCACAGAAAGAAAAACAGGTTTAAGTCTATAATTTTATTAACTGCCCAAAGTCTCAGATGGAGGAGTCCCAGGTCTTTTGGACTCAATTAAATCCATTGTAAAATCTACCTGAATTCTCTGCAGTCCAACTTTTTGTATTGGACCCGGTGTGATATTCCTGAACCCAGTCCAAGGAGAGTATTTAAATAACCAATAACAAAACCCAGACATCAAACAAAAGTTCCTCAAAATGGCTACTACAGATTCAATCCTTGGTATAATTAATCCACTTCTAAGAAACTACAATGTGTAACTCCAGAGTGGAAAAGACAAAACAAATGGGAACTCATTTCCCCAAAGTACCAGAAACCCAAAGCTGTGAGGTTGCTTCTGACTCAGAGTGACCTTGTAGGACAGAGCAGAACAGGTCCATAGGGTTTCTAAGGTTGTAAATCTTTATGGAAGCCTCATCTTTCTCCCACAGAGTACCTGGTGGGTTTGACTTGCTGACGTTTGGATGAGTAGATAAGCTCTCCGACACTGTGCCACCAGGCTTCCTTGTTCACCAAAGTAGCGACTACAGATTCAAGTCATCCTTGGTATAGTCAATCCACTTTCTCAAAAATCCACAATATGCAACTCTCTGCTGAGAAGACATGTAAGAAGCAGGGTATCAGGAGGGAGAGGAGGAGACTTAGAAGAGGAGTCTGTGCTTAGAATTCCTACAGACAGCTGTCTGAAGGAAGATGAAATACAATGAGTGACTCACCAATATCACTTCAGGGCTCCAAGCCCAAGGCATGTCTAGCCTGAGTTGCTTTAATAATTCCTAGAGCTCAAAATACAAAGAAAGTGGCACTCTGACCTAATAGAGACGAGACTTATCCCTCAGACTCCAGGGCTGGTGAGGGATCAGCAGACACAGTAGGTCCTGTGAGTGCTGGCACATAGTAACTTACCAACTGTGGAACCCTCGGGGGCCTTCTCTGGATCCTGCTTCTGACACCAAATAACTGTCAAAAATAAATAACTCAGAGCATCATTAACAGATTGCTGTGCAGGTTTAATAAAACCAAGCCAGACTCACTGCCATTGAGTTGATTCTGACTCATAGCAACCCCCATTGGGTTTCCAAGGCTATAAATCTTTACAGAAGCAGACTTCCTCATCGTTCTTCCACAGAGTGGCTGAGGGGTTCAAACCTCCACCCTTTTGGTTAGCAGCCAAGTGCCTTAACCACTACACCACCGGTGCAGCTTTAAGAGACAAGTTTAAAGTTGGGCAGAATATCATTACTATGTAAATTATTGCTCTGATTAATTAAGATCTTTGGAGTACTCATATATGATTTCATATGGAACTTTGAGCAAATATATGTATATATGTATATACATATATTTGATCAGTTATATAGTATAACCAATTATATCAGAATACAAAAATCTTATAATAGAGCAGTATATGTTCAAACATTATAAAGAATTTTAAAAAAAGAAGAAGAAAGAATAAAAAGAAGAAATGTTGCTAAAACAAGATCAGTGAGCCAAGATTGTGAGACCTCTAGAGTCTTAGAAACAGGACCTTTCATTACTCTTTGATTGTTTTCGGAAAGAACAAGTTTTCAAGTGTTTCAGGAAACCTAATCACCCAAGTACCATTGCGTGAAACAAGACAAGTGGCTTCTAAAGGTTAAGTACAGTTTAAAACATAAATATATGTTTTTAAAATTATACATATGTGATTATACAGCACACATATTTCTAACAATGAGATAATCTTTGGTGTCATGGGCAAGAGAACTCTGTTTCCATAAAGCAAAATTTATACTTTCATTTTACAAAAACCTTTGAATATTACCTAGCAGGTAACACTGAAGACAGATTATAGGCAGGAGCAGTTTTCTCTGATCAAACCCACTGCCACTGAGTACATTCCAACTCATAGTAACTCTATAGGACAGAGTAGAACCGCCCCATAGCGTTTCCAACCCTCTAAATCATTACGAAAGCAGACTGCCTCACCTTTCTCCTGCGGAGCAGCTGGTGGGTTCGAACTACCAACTTTTGGGTTAGTAGACAAATGTTTTAACCACTCCACTGCCAGAGTTACCTAGTTTTCTCTAAGGATCCCTGAATCACAGCATTACATCTTATAGGTAGTTGTCTACTCCACTCATTTCTAATTCAGGGTGAAATGAAGGATGAAGACAAACAAAAAAAGGCAAGCCAGTTGCCATTAAGTGAATTCCAACTCCTGGTGATGCCATGTGTTTTAGACTAGAACTGAGCTCCACAGGATCTTCAATGGTCGATTTTTTGGAAGTAGGTTGCCAGGCAGTTCTTCCAAGGTGCCTCTGGGTACATTGAAACCTTTTGGTTTGTAGCTGAGTGCTTAACTGTTTGTTTGAGCCAGGGATCCAGCAGTTAAAGGGGGAGAGCTTAAAATAAAGAGAACCACTATAAAGAAAAAGCCAAAATCCACCTGGTCTATATGTGTGAAAGATATTATGGGAACAATTGTACCTCTTTTTGGTTAACTCCAAGAAAAAGTAAGTCCCTATGTGCCAGTGAGCACTGGGCCAAAAGTCAACATTTCTGGGATATATCAACATTTGTAGATAGGTGTGTCTCTACAACTCTTGAGTTAATTTTGAGCATCATTGACAATGGGTATAGGGATCTCTGTTGTATTAAACTTTTTGTGCAGCAAAGCTGTAAGTGTTTACCAAACAACCGTTAATAGATTACACAAAACAGAATGGATACTGTGAAGTTTTTCAAGTCAGAGAATATCATGTTTTTAGGCATATCACATACAGTCTCTTAATATCATTTTAAAAGTCACTGAAATGTCTTAACTGTCCCCATCCACCATCTGATAATAAAAAGTATTTTTCAAAATGTAAATGTCAAATTTCAATATCATCTTTAAACTAGTTAAGAAGAGGCATTCATGTAAAATGAACTTTAGAGTTAGAAAGTCCTAAGACATGCTCCTCAGTATGTGACTTTGAGTAAATCTGATAACCTCTCTGAGCCTCAGTTTTGCCCTCTGTAAAATGGGGAAATTTTTGGCTAAATCATAGGCTCAGGACTACTATTAAATTATGTAACTTAAAGAGTAATATTTTATAATTACATTATTTATTATTGAGGAGACATATTTCATATACACTCTACGTCATATACTTTTAACAAAATCATCTTAAAATTGATTATAGAAGAAACCAAAAGCACCAGTATTACCATGTTTAGGAAGGACAAACTATGCTGCTATTAAAAATAAGTGTGACAATATATTATCACAAATATTTAATCAAATGCTTTGATGCCCTAAATCTCAGTTTGTGTTCCATCTCTGGAGAGCCCAGTCTTCATTCACAACTGAAGTTGAAAGGAAGCTTCAGATGGCAGTGGTTTTATACTGACTCAGAAAATGCATAGCTGGCTTTTGAAAAACCAACCAAACATGGATTTTCTGTGTGCCAGCCTCTGAGTACTAGGTTTAACCGTTAAGCTGCCCAATTCAAAGATAATTCAAAGTAATCTCCTTTCCAGCTATTCCCAAATTGGAAAGGATATATGGCAATACTTAGTAACACAGCCTATGTCAGAGGTTTCAAAAAAAGTAGACTACAGAAAGTCAGATGCATTTTTATTGGTAAGAATAAAGTTTTGATGTCATAAAGTGCATTGGCATTAGCCTTAAATTCAGGAGGGTGACAAATTTCTCTTGAGAGGGTAAGCATGTAAGAAAAAGAGAAACAGTTATTATAGTTACCAGGATCAAAAAAAGAAGTAACAAAAGCAAGAAGAATTCACTGTGGTATTGAAGTTTAAGATTCTTTTTTCAAAGAGTTAGATATAGTTTTCAAAGTTGATAGTTACTCAATGTCATTCTCAGGAATGGAGAGGAATGATGTCATTCACTATGACTTTTCATTCTTCATGCATGCCACCAATACACATCCATGCTTTCTTGTGACAAGCACTCCACTAGTTCCTGAAGACATAGGATAAGTTAGACAGAATCCTAGATAGATGAGAACCCGTAAGACCACATAGTTAAATGCTCAGCAGAAGACTGTACATGAGGATTATGAGTTCACAGTAGAGAAAACTCTGCCTGGGAGAGTCAGAGGTTTGAAACCTATTATATGAAAAACGAGGGTTAACACAGCATGTGAATCCCCTTCTATAACATGCATCTATTTACTTAACAAAAGTATTCAGTAATGATTAAACCTGTTCAACTAGCTACATTTTCTTCTTATGTCCTATTGCAAAAAAATAAGAATATAACCGATTATATCATCAGATCCAAAACCACCACCCCACCTAATCCACGAAAGATGTGTCCCTAGAGGGCTTTCTAATCTGTTGTTCCTGGAGTCTTAATAGCTCAGAGGATGGGGTTTCCACCACTTCCTTTAGATGATAAGTCTAAAGAATAATAAATGTTAAAGTCAGGAAGTAGATCCTGATATAAATCTTCATTAAGCTTTCTTTGCTTTACATGAACTTGTGAACATGTGAATAATGCATCCACTTGCCTAGAGATACATAAATTACACCTCACCCTTTTTGAACGAAACAATTCTACTCTACTTTTGTGCAAGGGTTAAGGGAATCAGATAGCAGACACTATAATCACTGTTACTTCCACTCATGACAGTTTGCAATTAAGCCCCATTTCTCCTGGAAGGCCCAACCAACTATGTAAATCTGCTGACTCCACAGGACTCTACCTTGACACCTTATAACAGTATCTGCCAGGAATAGAACCTGACAACCATAAACCTTCAGATGTAAGAAATGTGCTCTTCAAATCACTGCTAAGATCATACCAGCTTTCATTACTCTAGAATGCCTATTACCTATTGAGGCTGATATTGTCAAGTACCATTCATTGATTCAACGGATATTTATTGACTATAAATAATCTCAACTCTCAGAACTTACAGCCTGGAAAGAGAGAAACATTAGTCAAAGATTCACATAAATATATGTAAAATTACTACTATGGTTAGTGTTTCAAAGAGAAATAAATGGTGCTAAGGAAGGGTAAGGTGTAATGGAGAGAAATTCATTGAGTCCAGTGTAGGGAGGATTTCCAAAGATTATAAAAGAAGGGTAAATAGGAATTAATTATAAGGATAGAGGGAAAGTAAGAGTATACCATTTAGATGGAGCAGTACATGGAAAGGTCCTGTGAGTAGAGAGAAGAAGGCATAATCATGGAACCTAGGAAAAGTCATGCAACTGGGATACTGCCTACATGATCCAAGACAGGAGATGTTAAGAGAATGACACAATCAGATTTGCGTTTTAAAGAGACCTTCTGACTATAGTGCAGAAAAAGTTTGAGGTAAGTTTGGAGATGGAGAAAAAATTGGAGGTTATAGTTATAGGAGCTCTGGTAGCATAGTGCCTAAGGCACTTGACTGCTCACCAGAAGGCTGGCAGTTCAAACCCACCAGCCACTCCTCGGAAGGAAGGTTGGGCAATCCTACTTCCGTAGTGATACTGCCTCGGAAACCCAAGGAGGGGTCGCTATGAGTCAGGGCTGACTCGACGGCAAACAACAACAACAACAACAACAATAGTTATGCAATAAGTGATGGTAGATTGACCTAATTTAGTGATCATGGAAAATAAAAACATCAACAATAATAATCATCCCCTTTAAAAAAAAAAAAAAAAACTGCCATAGAGTCAATTCCAACTCATAGCGAGCCCCGTATGTTTCTGAAGCTGTAAATCTTTACAGAAGTAGATTGCCCAGTCTTGCTTCCACACGATGGCTGGTGGGTTTGAACCACCAACCTTCTGGTTAGCAGTCAGATGCCTTAGGCACTGTGCTACCAGAACTCCCTAATAATAATCAAAGCAAACATTTCTTGAGCATTTACTTTGTAGTAAGAGAAAAATTGGATGATTCAGTATTTTTTTTTCCCAGAAGATCATATCGACAGACTTACTGATGTATGGCAAGTGAGTGGTTAAAAGTGGAAGGTATTTAGAATACAACTAGGTACCTGATTCATAAGTGTATTGAATGATGATACTATTCATTATACTATGAACAAGTATAATGGGTCTTCTGTCCGTGAATATAACAATAATCCTTACCATCAAACAAAATTACATTTAAAAAGTGTCAATAAAAGAACCCAGTACTTTGTCAATCAATCAACATCAAAACCTCACTCCATCTGGTAAACTTGAAGAGCAAGTCGCAGTGATATGTACCATGTGTAATTTCTTGGCAGCTGTCGCACAAGACTTTCCACATCGTCATTAGTACTAATGAGATTTTTAATCTTTTTCCAAGAGTAATGTGGTCTACAAGTCACACATATTTTTTCAGATTTTTTGCCACATTAATCAACAAGGTAAATATGTTGTTTCATGTTCTAGGGAAGTGGTTTTCCTAGGTTTATATTGCTCTTGCTTAACATTGCAAAAACCAAACCCACAGCTGTACAGTTGATTGCAACTCATAGCAACCCATGTTGTTGTTGTTGTTATATGCCATCGAGTCGGCCCCGACTCATAGCGACCCCTCCTTGGGTTTCCAAGGCAGTATCACTATGGAAGTAGGATTGCCCAACCTTCCTTCCGAGGAGTGGCTGGTGGGTTTGAACCGCCAGGCTTCTGGTTAGCAGTCAAGTGCCTTAGGCACTATGCTACCATAGCAACCCATAGGACAGAGTAAAACTGCCCCATAGGGTTTCCAAGGTCATAAACTTTAATGGAAGCAGGCTGCCACATCTTTGTCCCACTAAGTGGTCAGTGGGTTTGAACCACCAACTTTTAGGCTAGCAGCCAAGTGCTTTAACCACTGCACTACCAGGGCCCCTTGGTTAACATTATAGGAGCTTAAAATTTGTCTTAAAGTCAGTAATAACAAATAAATAATGGGTTCTTAACATGAGTATGTGAAGTCTCCACATTATTCAGGTGCTTTGCTATGTCCAGGGAAATAAAGTACTGATAAACTAAACTGGCATGCCCATATTTCTGTGTTTGGTACACAATGTGCTTGGAGATTGTGAAGGCAAAGGAATGAGACAGTCCTGGATAGCAGTGTGTATACGATCAGGGTAATTGCTGATATCCACGTTATTGGTTCCTTTTCTGTAAAATGGGAATGAAGTTTCCACTATTAGAAAGTATATTCTACTTCTCAGGGTGGTGGTAAGAAGTGCCTACAATACTAATATAAAATGTTCAACACAGAATCTACTCAAAACCCATAAATAGTCATCATTATTATCGTAAGGGCCAGATAATAAGAGATCAAGGGGCAAGGAAGACATGTGTCAAAGGGGCATACCTGTCACACTGGAGACTTTGAACAAGTCGAGAGAGAAAACATGTCTTACTCATAGGTGTACATCTAGAATTTGGAGGAGAATATTTTATAGAGAAAATATATAAAACTACTTGTTAAATTGAAGCCAACTACTTCAATATGTCACATAGTTTCACATTTTAAAAAAGATGAGAAATGAGCTTTGTTCCTGCAGTTGGACATCTGGAAAATGTTCCCTGTAAGCAGCAAAACAAGAAAAGCTCTTTCCAATGCCTACTGGTTAGACTAGGAAACAAAAACTGCTGTGCTCTCATTTCCATTCACACTTCTAGGGCTTCCAAAGTATCCAACTGAAGTTTACCTTCGTTAAATTTACTGGTAAAAATCCATAGTAGTCTGTGTAGAGGAACAGGCTGCTCTTTCCAGAGAAACTACACTTGAGGATATACCTAGGACAGAAATTGAAAACTAATAGCTGAAAGATATATTTTGTTTATCCCACACAGAATTTCCAAAAACATTTAATTAGTTGTAAATTTTAATTGGAAGACTTCACATTAAATTTTCATGACTAAGTTATTTTCTTGCTTTGATTTTTTTTTTTTGTCAATACCATTTTGTTCTATAATGGAAGGCATGGTGAATGAAGGAAAAGAAATTGATGTTAATACAGATTTTGATACAATTATGTGGGAAAAAATATATGCCAAGTGGACTCTGGTGATAGAATTGGTGGAGTAAGGCCTGTGTCTGGAGACTCCAGCAATTTTACAGGTCCCCACCAAATGGCAACATGTACTACAAAAATGATAGCAGCTTCTCAAAAAACCTGACAAGCTGAAAGTTGGTGGGCGATACATATCCCATGGGACATGAAAGGGTTAGAAAGCTGAGTTTCTGGCCTCTCTTGAAAACAGAAAGATCTGGAAATCTAAGACTGGATTCACCCACCACCACCACCCAGTCAAGTCAATTCTGACTCATAGTGATCCCATCAGGTAAAGCAGAAGCGGCCCAGAGGGTTACCAAGGCTGTAAATCTTTACAGAATCAAACTGCCTCATCTTCCACAGAGCCCTGATGGGTTTAAACTGCCAGCCTTTTGGTTAGCAGCTGAGGGCTTTAACCACTATGCCACCAGAAGTACAGCATCCCTGTATCATCTGTTACTGAGCTCCAACTACAACACCCTTTAGGAAAGCCATGCATTCTCCAGTGTTCCTCAGGCATCATCTGGCCAGATCCACTCACCTTATCACCTGCCTGACTGCTCTAGACATTTCAGATTGAGATCCCTGACTCAAAGTTCACTTATACTGATCCCGCACACAACGAGAATCAGACAGGAATAGCTTTTCCTTACAGAGTTAATAAAATGCCAGGAACAAAGATAAAATTTGAGATGAAAGATACTGAGTTAGACACTAAAACATAGAACTTGATGAACTAAGGGCTCTTCTGGCTTTAAAATTCTGTGACTGTATACAGCATGTGAGAAGGAAAGGTGTACACATTTATTGAGGTAAGGTTTTCTTTGTTTGTTTGTTTGCTTCTTTTTAATTGTTAAAACGTTTTCTTAAAACGTCTTCCATTCACTATGTTATAAACAACTTATATTGCCTAGCCAACATGGTGAAACCAACTGACAGATTTTAGACACAGAAAATGTGCATGCGATGATTTTTGAGATTTTATGTTGACTTTACAGTGATAAAATAAGAGTAATGTGGCTATCTCCATTTCACGCACTTAAGAGAAACTCTCTTACAACCATTTCTTTACATGCAGAAAGGGAGATACAGTAGGGAAGATACCACCAATGAATTTACAAATGGAGCTGCTGATTGCTGCTGGAGACAGGTTTTACAACTTAAAAAAAAAAAAAAACGCACTGCCCTGAGTCAGCTCCGACTCTTAGTGATCCCTCCTTGGGTTTCCAAAGCAGTATCACTACTGAAGTAGATTGCCCAACCTTCCTTCTGAGGAGTGGCTGGTGAAATATATTTAGAAAATATTACTTAGAATCTGTTACTTTCCTTATTGAAATGATAATGTTGAAGAATAATCATGAAAACAACATTCTTGGGTTGTGTTGGCCTTGGGTATAAATTTGTCCCACTAGCTCTGGACTTCAATGGCTCACTCTGTGTTCCTGGAACTTTCTTCTATATCACTCAGGCAGCTGTACAGTCTGACTTTCAGTTGAGTTCAACCAGTGGGAGGTATCAGCAAGAGATAGGAGGCTGGAAGGAAAAGCAGATCAGTGTCTGTATTTCCCAGGCTCTTTCTGCGCTGGTCCATGGGTTGATGCTGGCTACATATGTCTACTTGTTGGGTGGCTCTGACTGGGTTCTAGAGATTTCTTCTCCTTGTCCTTTCAAGCAAAGGCTGGTCCTTGGGTACTCTATCATTCTTTGCTGGTTCCTATATCCCTGCTCTTGGGAGCTCTGGTAGCATAGTGCCTAAGGCACTTGACTGCTAACCAGGAGGCTGGTGGTTCAAACCCACCAGCCACTCCTCAGAAGGAAGGTTGAGCAATCTACTTCCATAGTGATACTGTCTCAGAAACCCAAGGAGTGGTGGCTATGAGTCGGGTCCAACTTGACAGCACATAACAACAACATATCCCTGCACTTAGTTTTCATTAAACTTCCTTCAGTTACCCTTTATGTGTGCCATCTGTTTCCTAAGAAAGGAAACAGACTGGATATGTTACCACAAATTGGCAGGATGTACCAAGACCCCTTTGAACTGTATGGTGTACCTTAATCTTATCATCAATGAAAGAGGAGAAATCAGGTAATTTTCTGGAAACACTAGAAGGCAAAAATGCTAGGACAAAAGTGAATTTCCTAAGATGTAGTGGTCAGAGCCTATAGGAGGCTCTGGATGGCACAAATGGTTAAAGTTAAGGGCTATGATAGTTAAGGTTATGTGCCAACTTGGCTGGACTGTGATTCTAAGTGGTTTAAGCAGTTGTGACGTAGTTATCCTCCATAATGAGATCTGATGTAATAATGTAAGCACCACCATGACAAATTATGGTATGAGCAGCCAATCAGTTGAAAAGAAGTTTCTGCACAGGTATGGCCAGTGGAAAAGGAGTTTCTGCACAGGTATGGCTGTTTTATACACATACACACACATACATAGAGAGAGAGAGATCCTGGCTTTCTGCTATATCAAGATCCTACATCATCTGGTTCCTGGAGCTGAACCAGTGGCCTGCCACATAGCCTGCCAGTGTTGGGATTGTTGACTTTGCAGCCTGTGAGCCAAAAATCTGCCATTTCACCTGCCGATCTTGAATTTGTCATCCTCAAAGCCATCAGACTCTTATACTGCCTGCCAGTCTTGGGTTCATCAGCCCCTGCAGCTGAGTGAGTCAGGAGAATCTTCTAGCTTGTTGTTTGAGCCACAGACTTGGGACTTACCAGCCTCTGCAACTGTGTGAGCCATTTCCCTGAGATAAATCTCTCTCTGTCTCTCTGTCTCTCTGTCTCTCTCTCTGTCTCTCTCTCTCTCTCTCTCTCTCTATATATATATATATACATAGCTTCACTGGTTTTGCTTCTCTAGAAAACCCAACATAAGATAGGGCCATACTACTTCACAAAAGATTGGCAATTCCATGACACTCAGAGTCACCTTGGAAAACCAGCCTGGTGATCAGCTTCAGAATGCTTATAGCCTTGAAAACTCTATGGAGGCATTCTACTCTGCATGCCTGGGGTCACCATGAGTCATGATCAACTAGATGGCAACTAATAATAACAACAGTGGTCCAAAACTATAGGTAAAAGATTGTGTACAAGTTTCATTTAATGAGATGCTTAGGAATGTTTTATTTTAGAACAGTAATTTACCATCTTTTCACCACTTATTATACATAACTCCTATACTTCGATTTCCTTCTCTTTCAGATTTGTGCCACACCAGCCAATGATGATCTCAAAAGCTTTACTCCATCTATATCTTAAAGGTCAAATCCACTTTGAGAAGGCACCTCTTCCCCAGTCATATTTTGAGTACTTTCTAACCTGAGGGTCTCATCTTTTGGCACTATATCAGACAATGTTATACATAAGGTTTTCATTAGTGATTTTTTTTTCCCCCCAAGAAGGTCCTTCTTCCTGGTCTATCTTAGCTGGGAAGCTCCACTGAAATCTGTCCACCATGGGTGACCATGCTGGCATTTGAAATACCATGAGCACAGTCTCCAGCATCACAACAAAACTCAAAATGAGAAGCAGCTGCAAACATGCGTTAGTAACCGAAACATGGAATGAATCAAGGAAAACTGGAAGTTGTCAAAACTGAAAGGGAACACTTGAAGATTGATATCCTAGGCATCAGTGAGCTGAAAAGGACTGGTATTGGCTATTACCAGCCACTCCTCGGAAGGAAGGTTGGGCAATCTACTTCCGTAGTGATACTGCCTCGGAAACCCAAGGAGGGGTCGCTATGAGTCTGGGCTGACTCGACGGCATACAAAAACAACAACATGATCTACTATGCCAGTAATGACAAATTGAAGAGGGATGGTGGCACATTCATCATCAAGAAGAACATTTTAAATTGATCCTGAACTACAATGCTGTCAGTGTGGGATAATAGCCATATGCCTACAAGGTAAACCAGTTAATGACTATTATTCAAATTTACACACCAACCACTAATGCCAAAGATGAATAAATTGAAGATTTTTACCAATCACTGCAGTTTGAAATTGATCAAATATACAGCCAAGATGCATTGATAATTACTGATGACTGGAATGCAAATGTTGGAAAAAAGGAAAAACTGATAGCTAGAAAATATGGCCTAGGTGATAGAAATAATGTCTGACATTGCATGATAGGATTTGCTAGGCTAATGACTAATTTATTGGAAGTGGCTGTTTTCAACAACATAAATAATGACTATACACATGGACCTTGCCAGATGGAATACACAAGAATCAAATTGACTACATCTGTAGAAAGAGATGATGGAAAAGCTCAATATTATCAATCAGAAGAGGGCCAGGGACTAACTGTGGAACAGACCATCATTTGCTCATATGCAAATTCTAAGATAAAGCTAGAGAAAATTAAAACAAGTCCACAATAGCCAATGTATGCCCTTAAATATATCCTACCTGAATTAGAGAGCATTTCAAGATTAAATTTGATTCCTTAAACAGTAATAACTGAAGACCAGACAAACTGTGAGAAGATATCAGTGGCATCATACACAAATAAAGCAAAAGGTCACTGAAAAAACAAGAAGGAAAGAAAAGACCAAAAACATGTCAGAAGAGACTCTGAAACTTGTGTGCTCTGGTAGCATAGTGCCTAAGGCACTTGACTGCTAACCAGAAGGCTGGCGGTTCAAACCGACCAGCCACTCCTCGGAAGGAAGGTTGGGGCACTCCTACTTCTGTAGGGATACCGCCTCGGAAACCCAAGGAGGGGTCACTATTAGTTGGGGCTGACTCGATGGCACATAACAACAACAACAACAACAAAGCAAAAGTGTAAGGAGCTCTGGTGGCATAGTGTCCAAGGCATTTGATTGCAAACCAGATAGTTGGTGGTTCAAACCCAACAGCCACTCTGTAGAAGGAAGACTGGGTGTTCTAGGTAACCACTCGGTGTTCTAGGTGTTCTGATTCCCTAGTGCTGCTCTGACAAGAATATACCACAAATGGGATGGTCTTAACAAACGGGAGTTTATTCTCTTACAGTATGGAGACTTTAAGTCCAAGTTCAAAGTGCCAGGCTCTAGGGGCTGGGT
>NW_006922038.1:1642115-1664942 GCF_000298275.1 Orycteropus afer afer
CTGGTTAGCAGTCAAGTGCTTTAGCCACTATGCTACCAGAATATTAAAGGATAGTATGGGGAAAATATTGAACAATGCAAGAAGTGTCAAGAGAAGATAGTAAGAATGCCCAGAACTATTGTAACAAAAAGAATTGATGTTTAACCATTTAAGGAGATAGCATACGATCAAGAAACAATGGTACTGAAGGAAGAAGTCAAAGCTGCACTGAAGGAATTGGTGGGGAAAAAATAAAAAAGGCTCCAGAAATTGATGGAATACTCACTGAGATGTTTCAACAAACTGATGCAACACTTCAGTCACTCTCTTGTTTATGTAGAGATATTTGGAAGACATACCTACTCAAATGATTAGAAGAAATCCATATTTTTGCCCATTCCAAAGAAAGATGATCCAACAGAATGTGGAATTTACCAAACAATATTATTAATATCACATACAAGTAAAATTTTGCTGAAGATAATTCAAGAATGATTGCAATACATCAAGAGAGACCTGTCAAAAATGCAAACCAAATTCAGAAGAGAATGTGGAATAAGGGATATCATTGCTGATGCTAGATATGTCTTGGTTGAAAGGAAAGGATACCAGAAAGGTGGTCTTTTATTGATTGTGCAAAGGCATTCACCTGTGTGAATACCATTACAAAGAGTGGGAATTTGAAAACACTTAACGGTGCTCATGCAGAACCTGCACATAGATCAAGAAGTAGTTCAAAGACAATAAGAGGATGGTTTAAAATTGGAAAAGGTGTACAACAGCACACCTTTCTCTCCTTTCACTATACCTATTCAATCTGTATGCTGAGAAAATAATTCCAGAAACTGGACTATCTGAAGAGGAATATGGTGTTAATATGGAAAACTAATCAACAACTTGTAATATGCAGATGACACAACTTTGCTTGCTGAAAATGAAGAGGACTTGAAGCACTTACTGATGAAGAACAGAGCCTTCAGACTGCAATATGGATTACACCTTACCATAAAGAAAATAAAAATCCAATAAACAACATCATGATAAACAGAGAAAAGATTAAAGTTGTCAAGGATTTCATTTCACCTGGATCCGCAATCAACACCCATAGAAGTAGCAGTCAAGAAAACAAAGGGCACATTGCACTGGGCAAATCAGCTGCAAAAGACGTCTTTAAAGTATTAAAAAGCGAAGATCTCACTTTGAGGATTAAGGTGATTTTGACCTAAACCATATTTTCAACCCCCTCGTATGCATGCAAAAGCTCAACAGTGAATAAGCAAGAGTGAAGAATTGATGCATTTGAGTTACAGTGTTGGTGAAGAGTATTGAAAATGCCATGAACTGCTAGAAAAATGAATAAACTGTCTTAGAACAAGTACAGTCAGTATACTCCTTAGAAGAGAGGATGGTGAGACTTCATCTCGCATACTTTGAACAGGTTATCCCGAGGGATCTGTCCCTGGAGAAGGACACGATGCTTGGCAAAACAGAAGGTCAGCAAAAACGAGGAAGACTCAACAAAATGAATTGACACAGTGAATGCCACATGGGTTCTAACGCAGCAGTGCTTGTGAGGATGGTGTAGGACCAGACAATGTTTTGTTCTGTTGTCCATAATGTAGCTATGGGTTGAAACTTACTGGACAGCACCTAACAATAACAGCAACACCATAAATCCCAATATTTTAAAGATTTTATTTCAAGCCTCATTATGACATATTTAATTTTTCTTTTTATTGTTGTTGTTGTTATGTGCTGTCGAGTCGGACCCGACTCATAGCGACCCTTCCTTGGGTTTCTGAGGCAGTATCACTACGGAGGTAGATTGCCCCATCTTCCTCCTGAGGAGTGGCTGGTGTGTTTGAACCGCCAGCCTTCTGGTTAGCAGTCAAGTGCCTTAGGCACTATGCTACCAGCGCTCCTTAGCCAATCAATATTACTAAATTTATTTTGTTAGTGTCAGACAACAGCTAAATAGTAATAACAATAACAAAAATAGTAATAAATGCATTTTAAACAGATATGAGAGCCTAACGAAAGGGAGCTAACAGCAACACCATCTCCTTGACCCACACTTCTCACCCATACTATATTTATCTTAACGGACATGTGAGTTCTGCAGACCTCCAGCTGGAACCACAGAACCACTTCTTTAGGCAATTCCAGAGGCTTTGAATGTGTGGGTGAATACAATTACACAGCACTAGGTGTTAGTTTTTAAATTACATTTTGGATATTAAAGTCATCTTTCTAACGTGTATCAAAACTTGCCTCACAGTGACAGTCACTAAATGGAAATGGAGCTGGTGTATTTTCTGTGCTGACCCTTTCTGCAAAAAAATCGACTCACTCTGCATTGTAAGGTCAAAGACAATCACCTAAGCTGATGCCAGTTACATATTCAAGAAAATGTTCTGCTCAAAGTGGATAATAGGACTCCACGGACAGCGAAATGATACATCAGTTTCCAAAGGAAAATAATTTTATTGCTACATTTCCAAGAGAGAAATTTAAAAATATTCTCCAACACAACTTTTATTTCCTAAATTATCTTCAAGTTTACACTAAAGTAGTTCTCAAGGCATACTGTTTTCTAGTTTATTACTTCAGAAACATCGTTAAAATATTTTAATTTTAGAGAAAAGATTCAGAGGAAATTCAATTTCTATAGCTTACATTTGGATAAAATTCTATTTTGATTTTCAGCTTGCAAGTCATTTAATTAATTAGATGTCCCCTGAAACTAATCTCAGAGTTTCACACATCTGTTAAAAAAAATAAATAAAATCAATGTGAGATACAATTAGAGTAAAACAGACTACATAAAAACAAAAACAAACACGCTCTGCAGGTGTTAGGCAAATATCTCAATTCACCTACATATATTTCTCAGGAGGGATATAAATTTCTAAATCTTTTTATTATTTCTGGAATGATTTGAACTTTATAAAATAGGCTGAGAAACTTTCCATAGTGTTTCACATTTTATGACTGGGCCAAATGTCTGGTGCTAATTTTCATATGAGGTAGTCCAAGGGAGAACAACAGACAAAAAAAAGTCATTTTCTATTACAGTGCCTTTTGTGTTTTTGTACAGCTTTCTGTATTGGGTTCCTGATAGTCCAAAGGTCATATTAAGCTCTATCAATATCCACCCTTTCCATTAGTTTCTATCTAATTCTACCTGACTTCTCTAATGACCTACATCAACTTTACCACATGGATGAGAGACCTGCCCCTGGATGAAATCCTATATAGGACCTTTCATCAAGCCCAGGATTTTCTCCTTGATGACATGGAGGATACCAGATTCTTTAAACAGCTTTCATCTCCCCCTTGAAGTTCTGGTTAAAGAGATATACTACACAGCAAGGCAGACCCCAAATCATCTATTGAACCAAGGAACATTTACCTATTTATGCAGTCATTTCCTCTATCACTGAATAAGAGGTTGTAAGGGATAGATACCAAAGGAGGAAATGGATAGCTCTTACCATCTAGGAACCAGAGCCCTGCTTTACATTCTTTCTCTATTCATGACCCTTGCCTATGACTCAGGGAAGTTTTAGCCATTTCCAGAGCAATAAATACCAAGATGAAGTGTGGGACATGAACAAGTGTATGTATTTCTTTTTCCTCCAAGACAGAACAGAGATAGCCTGAAGGTGCAAAAATGGAGCAATCATACACATTTATATGTGAAATTTTTTCTTTGTATTTTTTCTTGACTTGCTCAAGCATCACTGTGTACTATATTTCTGCTGGTGTCGGTATGCTGACTACAAGGAAGTTGTCGTCTATCTCACCAGACACTTTGGAGAATAAGAAATGTGTCACAGTAAATAAGACACGAGCAGAAGAAAACAACCTCCTAAGATTCTTTATCATTGTACCATTTACTCAACAAGTGCAGTATGCAAAATTGCAAATTATATCTATACAGAATAAGCTTTACTCAAGAAACGAAATTCTAAAGGATAAATTCTCTCCATTGCATACAATGGCTATTTAGAATAAATTATACTTAAATGAAGGACAAACGTATCCTAGTTGGAGCATTTCCCACTATGTGGTACAAGAGATACTGAAAAGCCCAGGTGTAGCACTAAGAGTGGTTTACGAAAGGATAACAATCCTTTCTCCAAAATTCTTGAGATCAGATATATTCCGGAATTCAGTTTTTGTTTTGTCTGTTTCTTTTTTGTTGTTGTTGTTTTGTTTTGTTTTGTTGGTGGTGGTAATGGTAGTGCTTGAAATTTTAAAGAAAAAGCAATATGGTTCATGTACAGCAAATTATACTCTAAATGGAGACTACATGGGGCAAAATCTTAGAAATAAATAAATTATTCTTTTTGATTTTTTTGCATAAATAATCATACTTCTAAGGACAAATAAGATCTATAAATTACTTAACATCAGTTCAATTTAGTTTTAAAAAAAATTTTCTTAGGGCTTGATGGATTGGGGAACTGTGGATGAGGAGGGACTTTGGAACTGGGGTATCAGTAGCAGCAGAAATAATAACAGTAGCAGAGTGACTACCATTTTATTGAGCATTTATCCCATGCCAGGCAACTATAATAAGCACTTTATTTATTTTCATTTTTATTTTTTAAATTGTTATTAGGAGGAAAGTTCACAAAGCAAATTGGTTTTCCATTCAATAATTCACTCACATGTCACATTTTGTTCTGTGACATTCATTGCAATCCCCACGAAGTAACAACACACTTCCTGCTCCACCCTCCCCCATATTTACCATTTTCCTTCATTCTTTTTTCCTGCCTTCTTGGACTTTCACCTGAGCAAACACTGCTCTTTTGATCTTATAAGGTTAATTGTTCAAATGAGTGCATATCTTCCTGGTATTACTGTTTACCTTACAGGCCTATCTATCCTTTGGCCTGTGTCTTATTGACTGTGCAAAGGCATTTGTCTATGTGGATCATAACAAACTATATACAGCATTGTGAAAAATGGGAATTCCAGAATATTGAACTGTGCTTATGAGAACCCTGCACATAGACCAAGAGGCAGTCATTCAAACAGAACAAGGGGGTATTTCGTGGTTTAAAATCAGAAAAGGTGTGTGTCAAGGTTGTACCCTTTTACCATACTTATTCTATCTGTATGCTGAGCAAATAATCTGAGAAGCTGGACTATATGAAGAGAAGACCACAACATCAAAATTGGAGAAAGACTCATTAACAACTTTCTGTATGCACATGATACATTGTTGCTGAAGGTGAAGAAGACTGGAAGCACTCACTGATTAGGATCAAAGACTACAGCTTTCAGTATGGATTACATATCATCATAGGGAAACCAAAAATCCTCACAACTGGACCAATAAGCAACATTACTATAAATGGAGAAAAGATTGAAGTGGACAAGTATTTCACTTTAGTTAAATATGCAATCAACACCCTTGCAAACAGCAGTGAAGAAATCAGAAGTCGTATTGCCCTGGGCAAATCTGTTGCAAAAAAAAAAAAAAAAAAAGCCTCTTTAAAATGTTAAAGAGCAAATGTCACTTTGAAGACTACGGTGCACCTGACCCAATGCATGGTATCTTCAATCACCTCACATGTATGTGAGAGCTGGACAATGAACAAAGATCCCAGAAAAACTGATGTGTGTGAATCGTGGTGTTGGTGAAAAATGTTGAAAATACCATGGACTGCCAGAAGACTGAACAAATCTGTCTTGGGAGGAGTACAGCCGGGATGCTCCTTAGAAGCAAGAATGGCCAGACTTTGTCTCTCGTACTTTGGTCATGTTGTCAGAAGGGACCAGTCCCTGGAGAAGAATATCATGCTTGGTAAAGGATATCATGGGAGGTCAGTGAAAAGGAGGAAGACTCTCAATGAGATAGATTGACACAGTAGACGCAGCAAGGGCTCAAGCAAGGCAACAAGTATGAGGGTGGAGCAGGACCAGGCGCTATTTCCTTCTGTTGCACATAGGGTTACTATGAGATGGAACCAACTTGACTGCACCTAATGACAACAAAAACATCGTTTGGCTAAAAGTTAAGCCACAAGATTGAGTTCAGTTCCCAGCTTGAAGGCTAAATTGGGGGTTCTACCAGTCTTTAGCAGACCAGTAATCCTGGTCTTTATCAATAAGCACTTTATGTACAGTATCAATAATTCTTATAAAATCTTCCAAAATTAGTTTTCATCTACTTTAAAAATAAGAAAACTAAGAGTAGGACAAGTTGGTTATTTATCCAAAGCCATTAAAATGTGATTCAAACGGACCTGGTCCTCACTACAATGTCTCTCATTACCATAGTGGCTTACATATCTCACAGCTACAAGTGTGTCCTCCCAGACATAACTGTTACATGCACTAAATGTGTCTCATGGCATCAGGAAGTAGGCTTATATTACTTCTGTCCAAAGAATTTTTAAAAACACTGGAGCCAGTAACAGGAGTCAAGTTGATGCTAACACATGGTGACTCTGTATCTGTCAGAGTAGAATTAGGCTCCATAGGGTTTTTTCAAGAAGCTCTGGTAGCATAGTGCCTAAGGCACTTGACTGCTAACCAGAAGGCTGGCAGTTCAAACCCACCAGCCACTCCTCGGAAGGAAGGTTGGGCATCCCTACTTCCGTAGTGATACTGCCTCGGAAACCCAAGGAGGGGTCGCTATGAGTCGGGGCCAACTCGATGGCAATTAACAACAACAACAACAGGGTTTTTTCAATGGCTGATTTTTCAGAAGTCTAACCCCAGACCTTTCTCTTGAGGCCCCTCTGCATGTACTCGAACCTCCATCTTTTCAGTTAGCAGCTGAGCATATTAACTGTTTGCAGCACCAAGAATACTACCTGAACATAATAAAAAACTCACTGCCATCAAGTCGATCCAACTCATAGTGACACCCATTGGGTTTCCAAAGCTGTAAATCTGTACAGAAGTAGGTTGCTTCATCTTCCTCCCATTGCTGGCACATAATAGGCACTCATATTATTTAAATAGGGGGAGCTCTGGTAGCATAGTGGCTAAGACACTTGCCTGCTAACCAGACGGCTGGTGGTTCAAACCCACCAGCCACTCCTCGGAAGGAAGGTTGGGCAATCCTACTTCCGTAGTGATACTGCCTCGGAAACCCAAGGAGGGGTCGCTATGAGTCGGGGCCGACTCGACGGCACATAACAACAACAACAACAATTATTTAAATGATTAATAATTAATTAATTAATAATTAACAATTGATTGATTAATAATTGATTATTAATTAATTGGTTAATATGATTTTATAATTTAATATTAAATCATGATACTACTTTTCAAATGGCTTTCTTTCATCAATGCATAAGACTTGCCACCAATACTGCCAATGTCAATAATCTTGTCTTATTTCTTGTATTTGAAATCTTTCCTTTGAGCTGACTATTTTGCTAAGTGCATCTTTCAATTGGCCTTCTAATGAAAGTGTGTGGGTGATAGATCTTAGTTCTGCATGTCTGAAAAAATGTCTTCATTTTGTTCTCTCTTAAATCAGAGCTGAACTATGTGCAAATGTCTAGGTCAGTAGTTATTTTCTCAGTATTTTGAAGATATTACCCCATTGTCTTTTTGCTTTTATTGTTACTGATAAGAAACACGCATCAATTTTCTGACTCCTTTATAGATAATTTGTGTATTAGAGTTTTAGATTGCCTCCTTATTGTTGATATTCTGTAGTTTCACTATTTATCCATTTAGTCAACAAATATTCACTGAGCATCTTCTATACACCTTTTATTTATTAGATTTAGGGCTATAGCAGTGAACAAAATAGATTAAAATTCTGTTTTCACAGAGGTTGGATTCACCTGTTGGAAGACAGACCATAAACAAAGAAATAGATAAAATCTCAGGTTAAAGACAAACGTTGCAAAGAAAGACAAAGGTAAATGGAATAGAGGTGAAGATGTTTATTTATATCCTGTGGCAGTGAAGGTCTAGCCCATAATGTGATATTTGAATAGCAACATGGAAGAAGTTGAAGAGTGAACTATGCAGATACATGGGGGGAGTTGTTCCAGGCAGAGAAAACAGCAAGTGCATAGGTCCTGAGGTAGAACCATTCAACAATGTCTTTTACTTTCAGTTATTCTTATGTGTTGAGCCACTTCATTGCATGAAATCACTGAGTCAAGGTCTAAGGTGACAAATAAAGACATGACATACACACAGGCATTGGATGGAACAATGTTTCCTCATGTAGAGGAGAAACAGTGTAAAGTCAGTTTCAGCAATGGGTATTGGTCCCCCATGGCCCGTAGGTCACTCCCTATAGCCTATGTAAGGCTCTACACATACTCCTCTTATGCTGCAGAAGAGAAACATCATTTCACCCATGGCATAACAGACATAGAAAAGGGGTTGGCAGATGCTATATGATGCACACACTTAGCATTACAATTCCAATTATGTGGACATGTGCTCAAGGCAAGAAGGGAGGGATGTATGCTGATAGGCTACAGCTGCAGATGTTATTTGGGTCAAGATGCCCCAGGAAAGGGAGTCAAGATGCCCACACTCATCCTGTCCCAGAAGCCAGGCTGACCTATCTGGTCCAGAGCACAAGGTTCATTTGTGGGTCAGAGTGAAAAGTGGCAGGTTGGGGTCAGACTGCCCCTTTCCACATTGTGAGTGTATATTAGAATCTCATTGTCATTTTAATTTGTACTTTAGGGAGAGCATTTTTAAGAAGAAAAAAAACATAACCTGTTGACTCCTGATTGGAATGGTTCAGTAGAAGGGAAAATAGTGATGATGCAAGAGAAAGAGGACCACTGCCAAAGAGATGTTCTAAATAAGAAAAATGGAACCGGATGCTCAAATGGAGAACTTGAACTTCAGCTAGAGTACTGATGCCTCATTCCTCACAAAACAGAGCACAACAGAGTATATGGGATAGATCAAAATAAAGAGATGGATTTTATGGTCAGAGTGTGTGAAAGTTTTCCTTTGAAGGATTGTATTTTATCAATGATATAACAAGAAAGCTTATTAACTGTATGTGAAAAAAAAAGTTATCAAATTGCAGATTTGAAGTGAGTAATGGTGTGAAATGGTTGTTTAGAGAAGTCACATACTAAGTTTGATGTTAGACATCCAGGATTGGAGTTCACTGAGGTCACTGTAATGTGTTAATAGATGATGTATTATTTGTCCTGCCCAGAACTCATAGCTCTCTTCCCTTCTGGCAAATACACCACTTTTATATTGTTAAGTATTGCTTCTTCTCCATTTCATTCTCCATTACTGTTACAGAACTCCAATTAGATGTAACTTAGTGCTTCTCAATCTAACACACTCTGCTTTAGGCTCTCCCTGTATTTCATATTTTTTCTGCTCCTTCCTACACACTGGATGAATTCCTTAACAATAGCTTCCAATTCACTGATTTTCCTCCTGTGTTAAGGTGACAGTTTATCCCAGTAAGGAAACTTTTTTTTCTTTTTTTACTCCAATGACTATATATTTTCCAAGATTCATAATTGTTTTATATAGCTATTTTCTAGTTTTATATTTTCCTAAGTTAGTTCCCTAATTTCTTGTTTGCTTTTTATGAATGTCATCTGTGCACTCATCTCCGTAAGCATCCTAAACAGGGTTTGTCAGATTGTTCCATAAGGCAAAGTTCTCAGGAATGAACTCATATTCATTCTTTTTGTTCTTGTCAATGCTGTTGTTAACTTTTTTTTTTTTTAATTTGCATTCAATTTTTGTTATACATGTTATTTATTTTTCTCTCTTGTAAGCATCCTCCTCTTTATTATAAACACCTGTATGTGGGAGCCTAGATCTATGACTCACAGAAATACTGGGAACATCATAGATGTAATAGGTTGGAAGTAGCCTAACTCAGCTCCTGGTTGTGATTATATCCTTGCCCCCACTTCTTCAGACAGCATTTCTAATAAACCTCTCACCATAAGCAATGAGTCAGCAGTCATCAAGGATTCCTTTCTCAGTCGCCATTATTGGTTGAGTATAAGGAACCCAGGTGACACAATAGTTAAACACTTGGCTGCTAAGCAAAAGGTTATTTGTTCAAACCTACTAGCTACTCCATGGGAGAGAAGACTTGGCAATCTTTTCTCAGAAAAATAAAAATTTTCCCATAGGAAACCCTATGGGAAAGGTCTAGTCAGTTCTGTGGGATCACTATGAGTCAGAATTGGTTCAAGGACAAACAACAACAACATCGACTTAAGTGAAGAGAGCCATAGTACTGCTTTCAGATTTCAATGGCTAGCTAGCTCTTCTACATCTCAATTGGAGCATCTTAACTTCTCTTTAATTCACAGTGGCTGATCTCCTGCCACCACCACCTGCCTCCAGCACTAGAACACATCTTCCCCAGGAATCCTGTCTCACCAGCCATTGTATATTTCTCTTCTGTTTCTGGGCCACAGAGTTGTTTATCACGTTTTGAAGTCTTCTTACGTGTTTTCTATATTTATTTATATATTCCTCTTGGTTGTCTTGTTTAGAAAGGCACATCAAACTGTGAATTTACTTCATCAATTGGACTTGAAGTCAATTTTTTAAAATATGCTGTACTGTTATCAGAACAGAAAAAAATGATGAGAAAACAAGCTCTTATATAATTTTTTCTCAAAAATAAAAATAAAAAAAGCTTTAGGAAATACATTCAGACCAATTTCGACACCTTTCATATCTAATAGTCTGTGCTGATTTTGCCTATCTGTCCAGTTATTTATCTACTCATTTATTCATGAAAAAGTAATTACTGAGAAATTATTACATGTGCTTGGCTAGGAGCTCATGATACAACAGTGTGCAAAGAGGTCCAGTCCCTGCCCTCAAATAGAATATATGCCAGAGATAAGAATGTCCAAACAGCAGTCATGATACAAAGAAGTGTGGTGATGGTCATAATGCAAAAAAAACCATTGTCATCGAGCTGATTTTGACTCTTAGCGACCCCTATTGTGTTTCCAAGGTGGTAGATCTTTATGGAAGTAGATTGCTTCCATCTTCCTTCTGCAGAGTGACTGGTGGGTTTGAACCACCAAAGTTCTGGCTAGCAGTCAAAGACCTTGGGCACTGCACCACCAGAGATCTTTAATGATCATAATGCCAATATTCAAAGAATAATTAACACATAAATGAGTTATTACATCCCAGGCTCATCTCACACACACACACACACACACACACACACACACACATACACATATTATGGACATGCAGTTTAATTCATATAATATCCCTATTATAATCTCATTTTATGAATTAATAATCTGAAGCAGAGAGGTTAAATACTTGCTTAAGGTCACACATAGTTAGTAAATGAGGATTTTAGTTGCTCTTGAGTTGGCTTCAATTTATGTACAACATAAATTGTACACAAAATTTACAACATAAATTGTACAACTTCCTTGGACGGAAAATGGGGCATTCTACTCTGTAGTGATACTGCCTTGGAGACCCAAGGAGGGGTCACTATGAGTCAGGTCTGACTTGATGGTACATAACAACAACAACAACAACAATGTACAATGAAACAAAATAATGGTTAGTCTTCAGAATTATTGGTGTGCTTAATTCCACCACTTGTGGAAGCCAGGGACCTCCAGAGCAACAGGATATCCAGGTAAAGGTGAGGGAGGCAAGGCTAGGCCTCAAGCTCCCTAGAGCCAGGAAAGGGAGGGAGCATCCAGGGACCACAAAGTGCCAGGTTCTAGGTAGGAATTAGGTAAGGGGAAGGCTCAAAGGTTTCCAACAGCTAAGGGAGAAAAACTTGTCTGTCAGTTTGTCATCCTGTGGGGCTTATACATTGCTGTGAGGCTTAAGGCTGTGCCACTGGTGTTTAAGACTCCAGTAGAGTTATACATGGTGCACAGGTTTCAATGCAGTTTACAGATTAAGACTGACTAGGAAGAAGGAGGAGGCCATCACTTCTCAAAAATTGACCAGGGGAAACCTTATTAATAGCAGAGAAACACTGCCTGATACATTATTGTGCAAATTTATGAATAACTCAGAAACATTGCCTGATATAGTGCAGGAAGATGTGTCCATTGGGTAAGAAGTCACTCAAAATAGACTGGGAAAGAGCTGCCTCCTTAAAGTACAACCAACTTTAATGATATGGATACAGTAAGTCGTTCAGGACCTCCATGTGCTGACATGGCATGATTCAAATCCAGGGGAAACAGCCAAAAATATCCACTAATAATCAGAACATGGAATGTACAATGTATGAATGTAGGAAAATTGGAAGTTATCAAAAATGAAATAGAACTCATAAAGACTGATATCCCAGGCATTAGTGAGCTGAAATGGAATGGTTTTGGCCATTTTGAATCAGACAACCATATGATCTGATATGGTGGGAGTGATAGTTTAAAGAGGAATGGCGTGTCATTCATCATCACAAAGGATGTTTTGAGATCTGTCCTGAAGTACAATGGTATCAGTGATAAGGTAATATTCATATGCCTAAAAGGAAGACCAGTTAATACTACTATTACTCAAATTTACACACCAACCACCAAAGCCAAAGATGAGGAAATTGAAGATTTTTACCAACTTCTGCAGTCTGAAATTGACCAAACATGCAATCAAGGTGTGTTGCTTATCACTGGTGATTGGAATGCAAAAGTTGGAAATAAAGAAGAATCACCAGTAGTTGGAAAATTTGGCTTTGGTGACAGAAATACTGCTGGAAATCACATGATAGAATTTTTCAACACCAATGACATTGCAAATACCTTTTTCAACAAGACAAACAGCAGATATACACATGGACTTCACCAGATGGAGTACAAAGGAATCAGATTGACTACCTCTGTGGCAAGAGGCGATGGAAAAGTTCAATATCTTCAGTCAAAACAAGGCCAGTAGCTTATTGTGGAACAGACCATCAACTGCTCATATGCAAGTTCAACTTAAAGTTGAAGACAATTAAAACAAGTCCATAAGAGCCAAAATATGACCTTGAATATATCCCTCCTGAATTTACAGATCATCTAAAGAATAGATTTGATGTGTTGAACACCAATGACCAAAAACCAGAAGAATTATGGGATGACATCAAGAGCATCATCCATGAAGAAAACAAGAGGTCATTAAAAAGACAAGAAAGAAAGAAAAGACCAAAATGGATGTCAAAAGAGACTCTGAAACTTACCCTTGAGTGTAGCTAAAGTAAGTGGAAGAACAAGTTAAAGGAGCTGAACAGAAGATTTCACAGAGCAGCTCGAGCAGACAAAGCCAATTACTCTGGTAGCATAGTGGCTAAGGCACTTGACTGCTAACCAGAAGGCTGGCAGTTCAAACCCACCAGCCACTCCTTGGAAGGAAGATAGGCCAATTTACTTTCATAGTGATATACTGCCACAGAAACCCAAGGAGGGGTTGCTATGAGTCAGATCCGACTTGACAGCACATAACAACACAACAACAAAATAATAAAATGTGCAAAGACCTGGAGTCAGAAAACAAAAAAGGAAGAACATGTCCAGCATTTCTCCAGCTGAAAGAACCGAGGAAAAAATTTAAGCCTGGAGTTGCAATATTGAAAGATTCTATGGGCAAAATATTGAATGATGCAGGAAGCATCAAAAGATGATGAAGGAATACACAGAGTCACTGTACAAAAAGAACTGGTCAATGTTCATCCACTGCAGGAGGTGGTATACGATCAAGAGCCAATGGTATTAAAGAAAGAAGTTGAAGCTGCACTGAAAGAATTGGCAAAGAATAAGGCTCAAGGAATTGAAGGAATACCCATTGAAGTGTTTCAACAAATGGATGCCCCACTGGAGCACTCACTCGGTTATGCCGAGAGATTTGGAAGACAGCTGCCTGGCCAACTGACAGGGAGAGATCCATATTTGTACCCATTCCAAAGAAAGGTGATCCCACAGAATGTGGAAATTATCACTAATATTGCATGCAAGTAAAATCTTACTGAAGATAATTCAAAAATGGTTCAGCAGTATACTGACATAGAACTTCCAGAAATGCAAGCTGGATGCAGAAGAGGACATGCAACAAGGGATATTACTGCTGATGTCAAATGGACCTTGGCTCAAAGCAAAGAATACCAGAAAAATTTTTACTTGTGTTTTATTGACTATGGGAAAGCATTTGATTCTGTGGATCATAACAAATTGTGGACAACATTGAGAAGAATGGGAATTCCAGAACACTTGATTGTATTCATGAGGAACCTGTACATAGACCAAGAGGCTGTAGTTCAAACAGAAAAAGAGAACATTACACGGTTTAAAATCAAGAAGGGAGTGTGTCAGGGTTGTATTCTTTCACCACACTTATTCAATCTGCATGCTGAGCAAATAATCTGAGAACCTGGACTGTATGAAGAAGAACATGGCATTAGGATTGGAGGAAGAATCATTAACAACCTGTGATGTGCTGACAACACAACTTTGCTTACTGAAAGTAAGGATGACTTGAAATACTGATGAAGATTGAAGAATACAGTCTGACATATGGATTACATCTCAATATAAAGAAAACAAAAATCCTCATAACTGGTCCTATAAGCAACATTAGGATAAATGGAAAGAAGATTGATGCTGTCAAAGACTACATTACTTGGTTCTACATTTGACGCCAATGGAAACAGCAGTCAGGACATTAGACAGCATATAACACTGGGCAAATTGGCTGCAAAGGATCTCTTTCAAGTGCTGAAGAGCAAAGATGTCTCCTTGAAGACTAAGGTACTCCTGACACAAGCCATGGTATTTTCAATCGCCTCATATGCTTGTGAGAGTTGGACAATGAATAAGGAAGACCGAAGAGTTGATGATTTGAGCTGTGGTGTTGGTGAAGAATGCTGAAATTACCTTGGACTGCTAAAAGAACTAACAGATATGTCCTGGAGGAAGTGCAGCTGGAATGCTCCTTGGAGGCGAGAATGGCCAGACTTCATCTCACATGTTTTGGCCATGTTGTCAGAAGCGACCATTCCCTGGAGAAGTATGTCAAGCTTGGTAAGGTGGAGGGTCAACGAAAGAGGGGAAGGTCCTCAACGAGATGGACTGACACAGTGGCAGAGGCGATGGGCTTAAGTATAGCAAGAATCATGGAGCTGGCTCAGGACTGGGCAGTGTTTTGTTCTGCTGTGCATAGGGTCACTATGAGTTGGAGGCAACTCCATGGCACCTAACAATAACAACAATTCCATTATAGTGACCACAGCATTTTGAGTGCCTTCCAATCTTAAGGGCTCATCTTTCAGCACTGTGGGGAGCAGTAGTTGGTTGTGATCCATAAGGTTTTTGATGGCTAATTTTTGGATACAGATCACTAGGCCTTTCTGGCTAATCTTAGTCTAGAAACTATGCTGAAATGTGTTCATCATGGGTGACCCTGATAGTATTTGAAATACTATGTCATAGTTTCCCTCATCATAGCAACAAGCAAGTTCACAACAGTACAACATACTGACAGATAGGTAGAGGATAAAATGGTAGAGCAGGGACATAATCCCAGGAAGACAGGCTTCAGATTCCATGGTGCTAACTAACCCCTACTCTCTCCTACGTCTATGTATACATATTCAGAAAACAGAAAGTTGTTGACCTGTATTGTATTGACTATGCAAAGACATTCGACTGTGTGTATCATAACAAATCATGGAAAACGTTGCGAAGAACAGGAATTCCACAACACTTAATTATGCTCATGAGGAACCTATACAACAACCAAGAGCTAATTTGTTCAAACAAAGCAAGGAGATATTGCATGGTTTAAAATCAGGAAAGCTGTGTGTCAGGGTTGTTCCCTTTCACCATACTCATTCAATCTGTATGCTGAGCAAATAATCTGAGAAGCTAGACTATATGTAGAAGAACATAGCATCAGGATTAGAGAAGATTCATTAACAGTCTGCAAAATAAGGATGACACAACCTTGCTCACTGTAAGTGAAGAGGACTTGAAGCATTTAATGATGAAGATCAAAGACTACAGTTTTCGTATGGATTACACTTCAACATAAAGAAAACAAAAATCCTCACAACTGGACCAATAAACAACATCATGATAAATGGAGAAAAGTTTGAAGTTGTCAAGGATTTCATTTTAATTAGATCCATAATCAAAGCCCATAGAAGCAGCAGTATTGCATTTGGCAAATCTGCTGCAAAGACCTCTTCAAAGTGTTAAAGAGCAAAGATGTCACTCTGAAAATCAAGGTGCACCTGACCCAAGCCATGTGTTTTCAATAGCCTCATATACACATGAAAGCTGGACAATGAATAAAGAGGACTGCAGAAGAATTGATGTATTTGAGTTGTAGTGTTGGTGAAGAATATTGAATGTACCATGGACTGCTCAAAGAAAGAGCAAATCTGTCTTGGAGGAAGGACAGCCTGAATGCTCCTTAAAAACAAGAATGTCCAGACTTCCACCTCATACTTTAGTCATGTTGTCAGAAGGGACCAATCCTTGGAAAAGGCTATCATGCCTGACAAAGGAGAGGGTCAGTGAAAAAAGTAGAAGACCCTCAACAAAATGGATTGACAAAATGGCTGTGACAATGGGCTCAAACATGGCAATAATTGTAAGTATGGAGCAGAACTGGGCAGGGTTTCTTTCTGTTGTACATAGGGTCATTATTAGTCAGAACTGACTTGACAGCACCTCATAACAACACATATTTGTGGATCTGTCATGTGTTTGGAAGTGGGCTAAATATAGGGTATTCAAAGTAAAGAAAGTACTAAGCTCACTCTCAGGGAGCTGTTGGATCTAGATATCCCACTGTATTAGTTTTCTATTGTTGCTGTAACACATTAACACAACCTAGCTGCTTAAAACCAAATAAATAATTACTGAGAGTTCTGTAGATCAGAAGTCCAGTGAGCCTTGTTTCTCTGCTTCAGTCTCTCAAGGTGTCAGCAGGCTGGGCTCTTACCAGGGGTCTCTGAGAAGAACCTGATTACATGCTCATTCAGATTGTTGTCAGAATTCAATGTCATGTGGTTGAGTTCTGAAATTCCTGTTTCCTTGGTGGATATTCATTGGGAACTGTCTTAAACTTCTAGAGGCTGCCTTCATTTCTTGGCTGGTGGCCCCCTTCTTTCATCTTCAAAACCAGTAACAATGAGTCAAGTCTTTCTCACACTTCAAATCTCTCCCCTACTGCTTCATCCTTACTCTGCCTCCCTTTTCTGCCATATCTCTTTGATTCTTCTAACGACATCTTTCAAGATTTCATTAGGTCAACTCTGATAATCCAGGGCAATCCTCCATTCTGAGGACAACTGGTTAGTGAATGTTGTTGTTGTTATGTGCAGTCGAGTCAGACCCAACTCATAGTGACCCCCCCCCCTTGGGTTTCCAAGGCAGTATCACTATGGAAGCAGATTGCCCCATCTTCCTTCCGAGGAGTGGCTGGTGGGTTTGATCCACCAGACTTATGGTTAGCAATCAAGTGCCTTAGGCACTACGTTATCAGAGCTCCCTGGTTAGTGAATAGTAACCTTAATTTCATCTGGAAAGTCTCTTCACAGCAGTACCTAGATTAGTATGTGATTGAATAACAAGGAGACAGGAATCTTGGGGAGACATCTTTAATATTCTAACACGTTGTCCCTCAGGGACAATGTATGCTTATATTCTCTCCAGTAATATACTACTGTATACTAGTGTACTCTCTGGATGTGTTGTTGTTGTTGTTATGTACCATCGAGTCGGACCCGATTCATTGCAACCCCTCCTTGGGTTTCCAAGGCAGTATCACTACAGAAGTATATTGCCCAATCTTCCTTCCGAGGAGTGTCTGGTGGGTTTGAACCACCAGCCTTCTGGTTAGCAGTCAAGTGCCTTAGGCACTAAGCTATCAGATGTAGTGTCTGGTACTTAAAGGAAACATTCTGCAAGGATAAGCAAGAGGAGATCAGTGGGTGCACCTTGAGAGCATGAGTCTCTGAATATGTAGAGCAGAATGTGAGGAGCTAAATAACAAGGAAGGATCAGAGATAGGCCAAGATGCTGGGAGAGAGCATGTGTATAACTGAGGTAGAACTGGGGAAGAAGGAGGGTAGAACTCTTAAAATAAAGAGGTCAAAGACAGAACTAAATAGATATCACCAATTCCTCAAGTCCATCATGATTACGGACTTTCTATCAGTCACTATCAGGCCTTCTGAGAAAACTAGAATTATGGCCCTATGACTTTTTCCCTCCCATACCACAAAGAATTGTTATTCAGAAATTTAGATTGAAGAATGATCATACCAGTAGCAGTTCTTTCTTACTGAGTCAATATTTTAGTTTAGATGAATAATGTTATGGCCTAAGTTGTGTTCCTGTAAAACATATTTTGGAATCCTAGCCCTTGTTGTTGTGGCTGTAATGTGCCATTGAGTCAGCCCCAACTCATAGCAACCCCTCCTTGAGTTTCCTAGGTGGTATCACTATGGAAGTAGATTGCCCAACCTTCCTTCTGAGGAGTATAGAAATTATTCTCTTTGGGATTAAGCTTGTTTTTTTTGCTGTTGTTGCTTTTTATAACTTCTGGGTTATAAAAAGAACAGATTACACATAGGATCAAGCACAACAGGTAAGGGGAGGAGGAGGAGACAGATGTCACATGAAGATCATCAAGGACCACTGGGGTACGGAAGCTGGAAGAGACACTGATTTTGTCATGGTGCCGACAGAGAGAGAGCCTTCCTCTAAAGTCAGGGCCCAGGATTTGGCCTTTTAGCCTCCTGAGCTATAAGAAAATTAATTTCTGCTCTTTAAAGCCACCAAATTGTGGTAATTTGGTTATAGCAGCATAGATAACTCAGACAATGAAGGCATGGAGAGAGAGAGAAGAGACAGAGGAGGAGACGTGGAGGCACCCTACCTCCAAGAGTCTTTTCCTCTTCCTTCCATAGGAGACCACTGCCCTATGCCCACAGCAGTTTGTAAGGCCACTATCACAGCACTTTTTAAAAATACCTTATTAAACACCCACATTTTCTGCTGGAGGCCGAGCTCCATGATGTCAAGTTCCATGTCCATTTTGTTCACCTCTGAGCTTGTAGTGCCTAACACATTGTTCCTCACATAGTAAACACTCATCAAATATTTGCTGTATAAATATATTTCTGAAGCATATCTCATAAATAAAAACTCCATTAAGGTGCACCAGACTTCGCCAGCTTCCCAAAAGCTATAGGAGTTTGTAGATACCCATGAGCAGTCACCAGGGAATTCCTGGCCCTCTCCAAATCAGATTCCATTGTCCTTTCTGGATGTTCGAATCAGAAAGTTCCAAGTAAATTCTTTGAGAATAGTTGTAGGAATGTAAATAAAGACTAGAGGTTTTGTTTTAAATTGACTGACTATAGACTGTAATGTTTATGGTGACCCAATGTATGCATACTGGAGCTGCCCCATAGGATTTCCAAGGCTGTGGCCTTCAAGAAAGCAGACTGCTATATCTTTCTCCCTCTGAGAGGCTGGTGGATTCAAACTGCTAATCTTTCACTTAGCAGCCAAGACCTTAACCACAGCACCACCAGGGCTCCTTTATCCTATAACTTGTTGTTTGTTGTTGTTGTTATGTGCCATTGAGTCAGACTCAACTCATAGTGACCCCTTCTTGGGTTTCCAAGGCAGTATCACTACGGAAGTAGATTGTCCCATCTTCCTTCCAAGGAGTGGCTGGTGGGTTTGAACAGCCAGCCTTCTGGTTAGTAGTCAAGTGCTTTAGGCACTATGCTACCAGAGCTCCTATCCTATAACTTAGAGCAGTGTAATTTCACTTATTTACATGAGTCTAGACCACTGAAGGCATTTATGTTTCTTTCTCCACAGCTGCATACCCCACTTTCCCCAGTAAATAATAAACCCACCAACCAAGTTCACATTAGGAGGCAGAAATCCTGTCCTCCTGGATTTGGCCTGCTTCCACCTGGCTGGTCTAACCCTCAAGACACCATTGAGTCAATTAGCAACACTAAAAGGCATGTTCTTAAGATGTCGCTGTCCTTATTTGTTCTCACTTTTATTTTTGCTCTAGCCTTGTTCATTCTTTAGAGCATTAGTGTTTGATACCTAGCCTTCTTCTTTCCCATGACCACAACAACTTGCTGGGCCACAGGTATTACTTGCTGTGTTGGTTAAGTTTGTGTGTCAACTTGGCTTGGCCTGGTTGAATAGCTGGGCAGCTGAATGCAGTATTCCCCATTATGAGACTGGTAATCAACTCCATGGTGGAATCTACTGTGAGCAGCTGAGTAGCTTTTGGGTAGTCTTTGGGTATGTGGTCTACTTCCCGTATACAAGAAACAGCTTCAGGAATGGTCTGTAGCTTATGACACACTTGAAACCTGCATGTAGCAGTGTCATCGTTCAGCAGCCTGCCATGCTCTGCCAATCTTGGGACTTTCAATGGACTTGAATTAATGGCCTGACGTGGTTTGGTAACATCAGGACTGTACCTTTTCACTTGTCAACCTTCGGTTTGTCAGGCTCAGTAGCCAGTAACTGAGTGGAGAGATGTCTCTAGCTTCACTGGGTCAGGAGCAAGAGACAGAGCTGAAGCCCAAGGTCGAGGGGCTTTCAGCCAGCCCCTAGAGTCTGGAACTTTGAACTCAGACTTTAAGCCTCCAAACTGTAAGAGAATAAACTACTGTTGTGAAGGCCACCCCATTTGTGGTATATTCTTGTCAGAGTGGCATTAGGTAACCAGAACACTTGCTCTAGCTGGTTGCTAGAGTATGAAAAGGAGTTGAGCTTTCCACTCGATGCCACTGGCATTAGCTGTAGAACAGAGAAGATACACAAATATTTTTTGTTTTGTGTCATTGTTATATTAACCAACACTTCCCTGTCCCATATTAACCATATTTACAGTAATCATTCTGATTATACCCTTTCCTATAAATTCATGGCCATGTGTTCTAGTTTACATGGGAGCATCCTTGTTCATGCATGACATCCCAGTATAATTATGAATAAAACCAAACTAAACCCACTGCCATCAAGTCAACTCCAATTCATTGCAAACCTTCAAGATGGAGTACAACTGCCTCATAGGGTTTCCAAGGATGTAAATCCTCACAAATGGGCCAATGATCAACATTGCAACAAATGGAGAAAATATTGAGTTATCAGGGCTTTCATTTAACTTGGATCTACAATCAACACCAATGGAAGCAGTAGTCAAGAAATCAGACATCATATTGCACTGGGCGAATCTGCTGCAAAAGACCTCTTTAAAGTGTTGAGGAACAAAGACGTCACTTTGAAGACTAAGGTGCACCTAATCCAAGCCATGGTATTTTCAATAACTTCATATGCATGTGAAAGCTGAACAATGAATTAGGAAGACCAAAGAAGAGTTGATGCTTTAGAATTGTGGTGTTGCCAAAGGATATTGAAAATAGCATGGATAGTCAGATGAATGAACAAATACATCCTGGAAGAAGTGCAGCCAGAATGCTCCTTGGAAATGAGAATGGCCAGACTTTGTCTTACCTACTTTGGTCATGTTGTCAGAAGGGACTGTTTCCTGGAGATGGATACCATGCTTGGTAAAGCAGAGGATCAGAGAAAAAGGGGAAGACCCTCAATGAGATGGATTGACATAGTGGCTGCAACAATGGGTTCAAGCACAGCAAGGATGGTGAGGATCGTGCAGGGCTGGGTAGGACTTCATTTTTTGTGCACATTGTTGCTATAAATCAGAACTGACTCAGTGGCACCTAACAACAACAACAAATCTTCAGGGAAGTAGACTTCTTCATCTTCCTCCCAGGAAAGGCTGGTGGGTTTGAGTTACCAGTCTTTGGTTGGCAACTGAATGCTTTTAACCATTGCACCACCAGGTTGCCTTAATTATAAATAACACCTGTTTTTACTCTAAAAAGTGTCTTTTGTGCAATGTTATATGGCTAGCACTACACCTTGGCCAAATCAGAAGCAGTATCATCGTTAAGAATGCCAGGCCCCTCCTTGCCAACTGTGATTTGTAGTGTCATACTGTGAAGAAGAAAAAGAAACTATATTTTCTAAATCTTACCTCCCATCTGCCACAATTTATTTTGTTCTTTATGAGGCTCTCAAGTCTGGTCCCCCATTTTCACCTGTGCCTCATATGCTATTTGTTCCCCTATAATTTTTCCCATTGTATCTTGATGGCCTTTCCATTTTCAGACTCTTAAATTCACCTGCCACACACATATTGATATTTCATTATTTTCCCTACATGTTGGGATTATGGGTTACTCTTTCATCTCAGTTTTGAATTAATATACACTAGAGAAGGCTTCAAAGATGCTGAACCCCTGTGAGCCCTCATTTCTAAGTCCATTAGAACTTATTTACTGACCCCTTTTGTGGCTTAAACTCTTCTTTTCATGGCTATTTTCTCCTTCTAGTTCTGGCCCTTCCCATCTCCATTTTCAGTCTGAGGAGCTCAATTATTCTGTGATCAATCACACTTCAATTACCTCAGCTTTTAGTGTCAGACATTAAATGGTCACATTCACACTTCCTTGTCTCCCTTTTGTACATATTTTGCCTTTGGCCGAGTTTGTGCTAATCTTACTTTCTTCTAATTTGGTTCAATTTTATTTCCAAGGGATGCCTAGGTAATCCTTTAGTTTTGATGAATATGTCCATGACATCATGAACATTGTGTTATAGAAAGAAAAAATATTCAATACATGATTATGCTTTAAACAGAATTCTGTTATGGATACTAGGGCTGAGGTGGGGTTTCACTTGTGTTGTTGTTGCTGTAATTTGCCATCGAGTCAGACCCGACTCATAGCGACCCCTCCTTGGGTTTCTGAGGCAGTATCACTACTGCAGTAGATTGCCCAACCTTCCTTCC
>NW_006922038.1:1665042-1692852 GCF_000298275.1 Orycteropus afer afer
TTAGGCACTATGCTATCAGAGCTCCCATGGTGGATGTATACAAGTATTAAAAGAGACATAACTCACCCTAGTTTCACGGGCACAAAGAATATCCCTGCATCTTTTCCCTATAAACATGCTGATAGCCAGTCAGGGAAACCCAACAATGAAGTGATCTTTATGATATGTGAGTGGTGTCTAGACCAGAAATTTAGCTGCCAAAATTATCTCTTTCTGTCCTGTGTGGATCTATTATGTTTGTAGATATATATGGTTAACTGCATGGACCACTCCCAGAGACTGAGAAGAGTCCTCTAAAATCCAGGCTTCTTATCAGACCCAGTGCTCAGACCACCAGATTTATCATAGTTTGTTCTTTATGACTGAATAAAACCCAGCAATGTTCAAAAACAACCGTGCTTGGTTGTTGAGGCCATTGAGACTCATTGTCGAGTAATTGTTCCCAATTCTTTTTGCATATATTGTACTTATTTAAGCAGCCTATGCTCACTCATTCCCTGTATGGATTTGTCAGAATCCAAACAGAAAAATAGAAATGTATTTCAAACAGGGAAGATTAAATATTGGTTATAAGGAAAGTAGTCCAAGTTGTGCATTGGTTAAAGAACTTGGCTGCTAACTGAAGGTCAGTGGTTCAAACGCATCAGCCACTCCAAGGGAGTGTAGGAGTAACTCCTTAGCTTCTAGAATGGTGCATGCTATGTAGCAGAGACATAATATTTTAAATGAGTGACCATTAGTGCTATTTTCAAAGATATATAGTCACTCTGGTCCCAGAAGTTCTAATACTGAAATGCACAGCCAGCCTCAGAGAGAACAGGAACAATAGTTTCATGAAATTTTCCATGCAGGTTGAGACCAAGAGCTCCTTGTTTTCTTTAAGGGATCTAATAAAGGACACACTTCGCCCCATTCCCAATACTGGGTTGTTTTCATACTGTGTCATTCTCTTGCTGCATAGGGACACCAAGCCTGAAGGAGATGGGTCACAATGTACTTCAGGTTATTTCTAGTTTGCTAGACAGTCAATGATCTTAGTATGAGTCAGGAAAGTTCAGGATGAAGTGATTCAGTTTGAATTATGCTGCATGGCAAAATCTGTACCAATCACATGCATGAAGATTCACTCACACCACTTTCATCAGGGAACAGAAGCTGAACAGAACTATCCATCCCTGGATTACTCATTATGGATTTTTCTCCAGGTAAAGACACGCAATCGCAGATGACTGACTTGACCATATGGCAACAGTTTATGATTATGACCTCAAGCCAAAGCTTAAAAACTTCCTTTTTCACGCCTTTATGGAGCCTTACACCTGGACTAACTGGCTCCCACCCTCCACCCAGAGCTCTTGTAGCACTTACATTGCACCTTCATCATATTCCATGTGTTGTTGAAATTATTTATCATAATGCTTATCTCTCAAATAGACCATAAGTACATTGAGGGGAGGAACAATATCTTATTCACTATTGTATCCCTGGGACATAACTAGTGTCTGTCTGGCTCCTCTTGAAGTAATATGACACTGTCCTTAAATTAATTGTTCCCTAATAACTATCACCACCACTTGTCTGTTGGACTGTTGGACTGTGGTGGCTTGTATGATACTGTTGTTGTGTTATGTGCTGTCAAGTCAGACCTGACTCATAGCAACCCCTCCTTGGGTTTCTGAAGCAGTATCACTACGGAGGTAGATTGCCTCATCTCCCTTCCAAGGAGTGGCTGGTGGGTTTGTATGATACTGTGATGCTGGAAATGAGGCCACTGGCCCACTGCCGGGAAAAAAAAAAAAAAGGCCACCGAAAACCTTATGAATAATGGGGAAGTATTTTGTTGTCTGATAATAGTGCCAGAAGATGAGCCCCTCAAGCTGTAAGGCATTCAAAATATGACAGGGGAAGAGCTGCCTCCTCAAAGTAGAATCAATCCTAATGACAAAGATGGAGTAAAGTTTTCAGGATCTTCATTTGCTGCTGTGGTATGACTCATAATGGGAAGAAACAGCTGCAAATACACATTGATAATCAGAATGTGGAATGTACAGAGTAGGAATCTAGGAAAACTGAAAGTTGTCAAAAATGAAATGGAACCCATATAGATCAATATCCTAGGCAGTAGTGAGCTGAAATGGACTGGTATTAGCCATTTTGAATCAGACTATTATATGGTCTACTGTCCCAGGAATGACAAAGAGGAATGGCATGGCATTCATCAACAAAGAAAAAGAAAAAAAATTTTCAATATCTATCCTGAAATGTAATGCTGTCAGTAATATAATATTATCCATATACCTACAAGGAAGACCAGTTAATATGACAATTATTCAAATTTACACACCAACCACTAAAGCCAAAGATGAAGATATTGAAGATTTTTCCCAACTTCCACAGTCTGAAATTGACCAAGTATGCAATGAAGATGTATTCGTAATTATTGGTGATTGGAATGCAAGAGTGGGAAACAAAGCAGCAGCATTGGTAGTTGGAAAATACGGCCTCAGTGAAAGAAACGATGCCAGAGATCACATGATAGAATTTGGCAAGACCAAAAGCTTATGTATTATAAATACCTTTTTTTGACAACATACATAGTGATTATACACATGGAACTTGCCAGATGGAATACATGGGAATCAGACCATAAATGTGAGCAGAGTGTATGGAGAAGCTCAATATTATCCATCAGAACAAGGCCAAGGGCCGACTGTGGAACAGAGATCATCTATTGTACATATGCAAGTTTAAGTTGAAGCTGAAGAAAATTAAAGCAAGTCCATGGATGCCAAAATATGACCTTGAGTATATCGCACCTGAATGTTGAGAAGATCTGAAGAACATATGTGATCCACTGAGTACTTTAAAAGGAATAGTGTTCACTCCAATGGCTTTTTTTGTTTTCCTCACATCTGCTGGATGGGAGATGGTGGTACCAGAACCAGCTGATTTAGCCTCTGAAGCAGAAGTTTATGTCAGGGAAGCCTGCCTAACAGTCTTGCATGGCCCACTTTCCTCTAAAAGGGAAAAATCTATTACAATAAATTTCAAATTCCTCTTAAGCCATCATATTTTGGGATCTGTTTGTTAGTTTGCAGTCACTAGGTGGTACAAATGGTTAATACACTTGGCTGCTAATCAAAAGGTTGGAGGTTTGATCTACCAGGTGTCTCAGAAGAAAGGCCTGGTAATCTATTTCTGAAAAATCAGCCATTGAAAATCCTATGAAGCACCATTCTACTGTGACACCTTGGGTCTCCATGAGTCAAAATCAACTTGACAGCAACTAGTGGTTGTTAGTTTGCTGGCATATGCAACTCTCTAGTTACAGATTTTTAATAAGCAGAGTATTAGTTAGTCATACCATGAAACAAATGAGAAGGTTGTGGTTTTAGGAAAGTTGCTGGGTGGTGCAAATGGTTTGTGATCCGCTACTTACCTAAATGTTGGTAGTTCAAACCCACCCAGAACCACTGTGGAAGAAAGGTCTCATGATTTGCTTCCATAAAGATTACAACCAAGAACATTCAATGGCACATTTCTATTCCATAACACATGGAGATGCAATGAGTCAGAATTGGCTGGATAGCAACGGGTTATGGTCTTAGAAAAATCAAAGGGATAGTGCAATCTCCCAGGACCGATTGCTGCTGAGCTATTACTATGCATAGATGCCAAGACCTAAGTTAAAGGAACAGTTACTGAAACCTGGAGGGAGATATGGTTATGAAGAGTAGGAACCTTTGAGAGGAGCAGTGCCCTTCAGTCAAGGGAGTATCTAGTCCAAGGCAACCTGACAGAGAGGAAGATAAGGGAATCAACACCCTGACTTCACTCTCCTTTCTCCACCAGGGTTCTCCAGTGGAGAATGGACAATGAACAGGAAGTTGAGCACAAAGGACCCTATTGATAGGTCCCTATGGGCCAGCCTCCTGGAGCAAGAAGCAGCCAGGAGAAAGGCAAAGAATGCTCCTGAAAGAGCATGCAGAAGATAACCAGCTTCAAAGTAACTCTACTCTAGAAATGAGGGAAATACAGGTGTACTGCAAATAGCATTATGTTCTACACAGAAAACGGCACTGGGTTCTGGTTTTATTTCCTCATCTATGTTTATATGTGAGTTTTTTCAAATTAATTTCTAAGAAGCTGCCTAATTAGGAATTCAGTGGTGTTTGTTTCCTCCTGTTGCTGATAATGCATCAACAGATTTAATAAACGATTTGACAAATATTCTTCAGGCACACTGCCAGGGACTGTTCCCCAGGAACTGATAAACTAAGCATATTTTTCATCTAATCTTTAACAGCAATTCAATTCAGTGTATCCTCAGTGGTTTCTGCCATCTCTTTAACAATTCTCTTGAGCAAGATGAAGCAAGGTGATGACAGCTGTCCACATGTTTATTAAACTCATCTTTAGTAAATGCAGGCCCATCGTGAGCAAAGCAAGCGACTGCCAATGGTCTGCTGAAAATAATCAGCCAAGAGCCATGAGTACTGTAGAAGTTTAAGGAGAATCTAAAATCTGTCTAAGTCATATTATTATGGATTCTGCATCTGCCAGAATTCTTGATGGCAAGCAACAGAAACCAAATTTGACTATCTTAGTCAAAAAGAAACTTTCCTGCAAGGGCATCAGGAGTACTGATGAAGCCTGGATGATCAGGTATGATCTATGGAGAGTCTAAGCATATTAGACTGGAGATATGAGGATGCTGTAATAGATACTAAAATACTGTGGATTATACTAGTTGAACTTTATTTCACTTTCACATAATAGCCAGACTAGTCCAGAGAAGCAGATTAGCCCTTTTCCACAAAGTCAACCAGGTTCTTTCCATTTTTTTGACTCTGCCATCTGACCTACATAGATGCTTTGTTGCTACCATAATATGATTTAAACTTGTACCAAGGGGAAAGAAGGAAAATTCACGGTAAGGAAATATCCCAATCAAAACAACCATTGTCATCAACTTAGTTAGGCACTTGGGAACACCTTCTTTCAAGGAAAGATGGAACACTGAGTCTGTAATTATAAGTCAGATGATCAGCTTGAACTCTATTACCAAAGGGAAGAAGAGGAGCATGTATACTATGGCATATTTATGTCTCAGCCCCACCAAGGGAACTCCAGAGGGTTAACAAACCAGGGGTTACAGCAACTACCAAAAGCAGAAACTGCATAAAATCAGATCTAAGTGTCACCTATGCTACAGTGAATCTGACCTCTTATGTTCACCATATATTTACATCATCCAATCAAGTTTCAGAATCTCAGGAAAGAATGTCTTACTGACCAAGCCAAAGTCAACACATGACCAATCATGGATACACTAAGATGAGGAGGAGATAGTACTAACCCCTACTAAAAATATACATGATGAGAAATTCCCCAAACTGAAAGCTGGGAAGAGGGGGTTTAATATTAGACAGAGGAAATCCACTGAAAAATATATAAAAAAGTTGACCTTTACCTTTGAATTATCCTATGTTGTTGTTGTTGTTATGTGCCGTTGAGTCGGCCCCGACTCATAGCGACCCCACCTTGGGTTTCTGAGGCAGTATCACTACGGAAGTAGGATTACCCAACCTTCCTTCCGAGGACTGGCTGGTGGGTTTGAACCGCCAGCCATCTGGTTAGCAGGCAAGTGTCTTAGCCACTATGCTACCAGAGCTCCCTGTAAAGAATTTCATTCATTCATTCTAACACTAATTTAGTATATTAATACTTCTGTAAGGTATTGGTTAGAATGCCATTATAAATTCTGGACCAATTTTTTTTTTAACCTGTAACAGAGGAATTTTGGATGGCTTTTGTGAATAATTGAGTATTTTTGTTAACATCACAGCTTCCAGCTAACATTATGGGAATAATTCTCAGGTATACTGCTGCACTAGCAGAAAGAGCATTAATGTGGAATTAGACAAACCTGGGTTAAACATACACAACATACTTGGGCCAGATAATTTTACCTTTATGAATCTCATTCTCTTATCTTATGGTGGGAATACTAATCCTACCCTGTAGGGCTATTTAAAACCCTAAATTAGAGCTTGAATAACAACTTCTTAGCACATATTGTTGTTGTTCTTGTCATTGTTATTTGCCATCGAGTAGAACCCGACTCATAGCGACCCCTCCTTGGGTTTCTGAGGCAGTATCACTATGGATGTAGATTGCCCCATCTTCCTTCCCAGGAGTGGCTGGTGGATTTGAACCGCCAGCCTTCTGGTTAGCAGTCAAGTGCCTTAGGCACTATGCTACCAGAGCTCCTAAATTATGAATAGAAGGGAATTTTCTCATATTAGGCACTCAGTAATTATCAATTTCCTTCCCCACCACTTCCATCCTCCAGATAGGCTTCATTTAGTTGCCCAGATAATGTGATGACTGCTTTAGGGATACAACATGTATTCCAGTTAAAAATCATCATCTCTGGACAGAAAACATATGGCCAACACACATGAATAAGTAAAATTGCACAGGCAGCTTTTCTAATGAGTACTTCTTTCCCATCCAAATTATAGTTTAAGTCTGTCTGGAATTCTAAACAGTTAACGGTGTGAGATTTGATTGATTTAAATAGGTGGGTCACTGAATATTATGCAAATTATCCATCCAATTGGATGGATATCCAATTATAATTTTCAAAAATTTTAAAGTATGACTCTCATACAAATGGGGAATAACACATGGTTATGTGTCTCATATTTTACTCAACTGATTAATTAATAAGGAAAGCAGTAATATGATGAAGCTAGCTTAAAGTATTTTTAGAAATAATAATTTATATAATCAAAGGAATACTTAAATTAATTTACTAATACATACAAATAGATAGGCAATAAAACTAATCTTTGAGGTTTTCTCTTCTATTGGAAATGCAAGTTAACAAGTAATGTCTTTGTGTCTGGGCTCCAACTGATCATAATTATATATATATTTATGTATATTTATACCGGGAGCTCTGTTGGTATAGTGCCTAAGGCATTTGACTGCTAAGCTGAAGGCTGGTGGCTCAAACCCACCAGCCACTCCTCGGAAGGAAAGTTGGGCAATCTACTTTCGTAGTGATACCGCCTCAGAAACCCAGGTTGCTATGAGTCAGATCCGACTCAACGGCAGTGAGTTTGGTTTTTTGGTTTGAGCCAGATGAGCCCCTCAGAGTAGAAGACACTCAAAATATGATGTAAAAGTGAAAAAGACCCCGAGCAAGATGGATGGATATCGTGGCTGCAACATCAGGCTCAAACAGCATGTGGTGCTTATGTTTGTGCTACAGCTTGGCTGGGTCTGGTTGAGTGGCTGGGCTGGTGGTAGTTATTCCCCATGATGAGACTGGCATTCAACTCCATGGTGGGATCTACCACAAGCAGCTGAGAAGCTGCCTTTGGTATATGGTCTGCTTCCCATATATAAGGAGAAGCCTTTAGGATAGTCTCTAGCCTATGGCCCGCTTGGACCCTGCATGTAGCCATGTCATTGTTCAGCAGCCTGCCATGCTCTTCCGATATTGGCACTTTCAATGGACTTGAGTTAATGGCCTGACATGTGGTTTGGTAACATCAGGACTGTGCCTCTTTACTTGTCAACGTTGGGCTTGGCAGCCTCAGCAGCCAGCAGCTGTCTGAATGAAAAAAAGCCTCTAGCATCAGTGTGCTGGGAGCTGGAGACAGAGCTGACGCCCAAGGCTGAGGGGCTTTCACCCAGCCCCTAGAGCCTGGCACTTTGAACTTGGACTTAAAGCCTCCAAACTGTAAGAGAACAAACTCCTGTTTAAGGCTATCCCATCTGTGGTGTATTCTTGTCAGAGTGGCATTAGGTAACCAGAACACATAGCAATGTAGCAATGATTGTTAGGCTGGTGAAAACAAGGCAGTGTTTCATTCTGTTGTATATAGGGTTGCTATGAGTTGGAACTACTCAACGGCACTTAACAAAAACAAAAACAATCAAATTGTTTATAGCACCTAAATGTAGGTACTGATTAGCCATCTTATTTGAGTTATTCAAAAAGAAAGTTTCCAATTGTGAAATTAACTCAAGCGACAATAGTCAAAATATCACATTTGCCACTCAAATCATTTTCCTAACAATTCCTTTCTTCCCCTCTCCATCTTGATCATAATATCAATTTATTCAGAAAAGGATGACATATGTGTAACAGCTTTTGAAACATAACAGAAATTATTAAATGCCTATAAAGTTATTAGTATTAGGTGACCCCAAGAACTATATTAAAAAAAACTCCCATTCTTTGCCATATCTGCCCACAGAAACCATTGCAAATAAAGTATAAGTACATAGTTTAGAGTTGACATCCTCTTAAATAAGCTAGGAATTCAGGTTTTGAATGACAATCAAACTGTCTGGTAGCTCCAGGGCTGGCCTGAGGCAAAACTGTAAAATCTGCTAAGTGTGATGTCTATGTTCTCTAGCCCTCTGCTTGGATCCACTCTACTCCCTTCTGTCCTGCCCGTGTCGGTATTCACTGATCTCAGCTAGTCAAGCTACTCTCCCATGATACACTGCTCTGAGCTCCTCTTTCCAGCAAATGCTTCAGATACGGGAACTTTCCCAACTTGGAGAATAAGAATAATCCCTACCCCCTGTATACTTTTATTCATTGTACACAGGCCAATACTTCTGGAAATAATTTCTGCTAAGTATAAGAAAAAGCTGGGTGTTGATGTGTTCATTTGTTCCCATCTCATGTAATTGCAGGAGCTCTGGTAGCATAGTGGCTAAAGCACTTGACTGCTAACCAGAAGGCTGGCGGTTCAAACCCACCCAGCCACTCCTCGGAAGGAAGGTTGGGTAATCCTACTTCCGTAGGGATACTGCCTCGGAAACCCAAGGAGGGGTCGCTATGAGTGGGGGCCGACTCGATGGCACATAACAACAACAACAACAACATGTAACTGCATGAGTGGTTATTGTATATTCATAAATGTATGTAATTTACCCAGTCTCTAATGGTAAGGAAAAAAAAAAAAGAAAAAACCTTACTGCCATTGAATCGATTCTGATTCATTGTGACCCCCTTGGGTTTCCAAGGCTGTAAATCTTTATAGAAGCACTGACCTTTCTGTTAGCAGCCAAATGTCTTAACTGCTACATCACCAGAGCTCCTTAGTTTCTGATGGCACGGGGTAATGAATGATGTGACTCTGTGTAAACAGCCTTCCTCAAGATTCCTCTAAAACCATAAATAGTTGTTATGGATTGAATTATGTCCCCTAAAAGATATATGGATGTCCTAACCCATACAGCTGTGAATGCTAAGACAACACGCCAAATCTGCATGGTGCTCATAGGCTGTCTCAGATTGCCAAATAACAAAGAGGACATTAGAAATAGGGCACTATGAATATCACATCCTCCAATCAGAGCTTCAACACAGGTTATCATATAAGAATTAGCTTGTATTACTTATAAAAAGAAGCAAACAGCATACACAGATGACCAGCCCCCCTTAGCTCAAAAGGTGTCTTGGTAGAGATGATGCATATACCAGTTTGTGCTGTGGTGAGGAACTTGAAACTTTGGGGGCTGGGGGAGGATGGGGGCTGCCTTCTGCTGGTTCCGCCTGGCCAGCTAAGCTCATACAGGTAAACTGGACACTTACGTTATATGCACTTTGACTTGGTACTATAGTACAATGGAGTCCCTCAGCCAGTCATTTTTACATCCCAAGCCCATATGGCACACTACATGGGCAAGCATCATGTCTCAGAGGGTGGGGGTGGTGATGGGCTCATCCTCTGCCCTCCCTTTCTGAGACTTATTTCCAAGCTGATGAATTGTTTTTGTTGTATGCAGTCAAGTCTATTTTGACTTATAACGACCCATAGGGTTTTTCTAGGCTTTCATCTTTAAAATCTTTGAAGCAGATTACCAGGTCCTTTCGCCCATGGAATGCTGGGTACAGTCAAACCACTAACTTTGGTTAGCAGCCAATTCTTTAAACATTATGCCACCAGGGCTCCTAGGTGATGAGTTGGGAACTCTTACTTACTTACACATGTTTAAGTATAGTCTGACTGTTTTATAAAGACACAGGGCACCTTAATTGTTCAGGCTATTTTAAGAAACCATAGACAAAAAGCCAATCTTAGTTCCTTGTCCCACAGTGCCCTTGTTTTGATAAAGGGTCTTTAAAGATGTTATTGGTTAAGTTACTATGAAATCATACTGGAATAAGGTGGGTCCTAATTCTATATGATTAGCGTCCTTATGAAAGAAAGGAAAAGAAATAGAACAACACACTCAAGGGGAAGATGACCATGTGAAAATTCATCTATGAGCCAAGGAAATGCAAGAAACCCTTGGGGCTACCAGAAGACTGGAGAAGCAAGGAAGGATCTTCCCCTAGACCGACAGACAGATGAGGACGGCACTGAGGCCCTGAATTTGGATGCCTAGCTGTCACAACTGAGAGACAATTATTTCTCTTATTGGTCACCCAGGTCATGGTATTTTGTTACAGTAGCCATAGGAAACTTATAAAGCAGCCTTATTGGGATGACCTAAGAGTGTAGATGTTCAGCCTAACTTGTTAATTAATAAGTCTTTGTTATGTCATGAGTCTGATATCATGCCAAATATGTTTTCCTTTCATCTCCTCAGATATTAAAGAATCAGAATATATAGAAAGATCTGTTTATTAAAGGAAATTATATGAAAAGGTAATTACATGAAAAGCATACATGAGAGAAAATTCTAGCTACATCTCAAAGTAAATGTATTTAACTCAGCACTATTCTTTCATTTAAAATCTGCCATATAAGTTATGGGTTTCAAGTAAAATCAAGATTATATTTAAGTAAACTGACTGCTATACTGTGGACCATGCATTATTTCAAATAAAAACGGATTGATAGAATGTCTACCATGTAATAGTCCTCTAGATACTGTAAAGAATGCAAATATAGTACAACACACCATAGGTTTCAAACTTTCTCATTTTATAGCACCCTTAGTGTCTCTCTTTCTCTTTTTTTTTTTTTTTCCCCCCACAGCACTCACTAAGCCAAAGGAAACACATAACAGGTACATTTATTAAGTAACTGGATCCAACCAATTTGTTAAGTATTTATGTCATAATGATTTAGTAGCCATTTGAAAAAATAGTATATCAAAATGAAAAGAAAACATGTTTTTATATCATTCATATTTACTAATGGATGGATCTGCCCACTGGACACAGCACTTCTCAAACACTGGAATCAGATCAGGTATTATTACCCTCATTTCCTGTTCCACATTATTTTCTTGCACAATACTTGCCTTTTATTACAACAGCCAAAAACTCAATTTACAAATGTGACATCTGACATCTCATCCATTGCTGGTGGGAATGCAAAATGGTACAGCTGCTTTGGGACACAGTTTGGTGGTTCCCTAAAAAGTTAAGCATAAAACTACCAAATGACAAAGCAATTCCACTCCTAGATATGGTCCAAGAGATTGAAAGCAATGGTGCCAACAGATACATGTACATCAATGCTTATCGCAGTGCTCTTCACGATAGCCAACAAGTAGAAACCACCAAAATGTTCAAGAGATAAGTGGGTAAACATAATGTGGTGTATACACTCAATGAATATTACACAGCCATAAAGAGAAATGAAGTCCTGACACATGCGACAACACGGATGAACCTTGAAACCTTACACTGAGTGAAGTAAGTCAATCACAAAGGATTGTATGATACCATATATATGATATATTTAGAAAAATGTATAGAAATCAGTTTATTAGGTGCTACCAAGAACCTGAAGGAGGCGGAGAAGGGAAGAGTCATTGTTACTGAGTTTTTGTTTATGTTGATGGAAAATTTGGTAACAGACAATGGTGATGGCTGCCCCATATGATTAATGTAATTGTGTCATTAAATTGTACACCTGAAAAATCTTAAATCAGCAAATGTTATATACACATATCTTTACAATATATATGTATTTTTTATTTCTAAAAAAAGAGTATAGCATGATCTAATATTAAAAGCTGTGAACTACCTTGATTTAGCAGTTTTCACAGTGCCCAACAGATGTCAACTGCTGCTGTTTCCCTTGAAAATATAAAATAAGCAGCAGCACCCCCGTAAATTGGCCGAGGTGCCTGACGTGCACTGGTGCAGTTTGGGAATCATGCCAATAGAGGCTGCTTTTTCTGTTCTCAAGGGATTTACAATTTATTTGACTGCAAACCAGAAACTTGGCATTTCAAACTCACCAGCCACTCAGTGGAAAGAAGATGAGGCAATCTATTTCTGTAAGATTTACCACCTAGGAAACCCAATGGGGGTCTCTGTGACTCAGAATCAATTCAATGGCAGTCAATGTCCTCAATAATTATCAGGAAAATGGAAATACATTTCTTAAGACCAACATTTGGAAATATCAGGTTTGGCTTTTAAAAAAGAAAGATGAATTTAAACAAATTTGAAATTGCGGCAGCATTTTCCAAGTAAAGATAGAATCCAGAGAAAACTGTCTTGTCCGGGTTGCAGAATGCTCTGAACATTTAAATGTAGGTTATGAGCAAGATACTGAGGACAATAATAATTATACAACATAGCCACGGCAGAAAGAGATCTTTACTCTTTTCTAGTGAAAGAAGCATGGTGGGCTGCCTAATTGGTGCATTGTGTGAGGGGTACTGAGAAGGAGGAAGTTCTTTAAACTAAGGCTGGAATATGGATTAGAAAGTGGACGCTCTGGTGGTTAGTGCCAAAGGCATTTGACTGCTAACCAGAAGGCTGGTGGTTCAAACCCACCAGCCACTCTTCGGAAGGAAGGTTGGGCAAACTACTTCCATAGTGGTACTGCCTCAGAAACCCAAGGAGGGGTCGCTATGAGTCAGGTCCAACTTGATGACAGTGAGTTTGCTTTGGTTTCTTTTGGTAACCAAAAGGTCAACCGTTCAAACTCACCAACATCTCCACGGGACAAAGATGAGGTAGTCTGCTTTCAAAAAGATTAGCAGCTTTGGGAACCCTATTGGGCAGTGCTACTCTGTCCTATAGGGTTGCTATGAGTTGGAATCAACTTGATGTAGTAGAATTGTTTTTAAAAAAAAAAAAAAAAATGTTAACTTGGTTGGAGACAATATATGTAAACACTTAATATCTTTTCTGACATGTAGAAAGCATTCAATAAATGCTTATTATTTTTTACTGAATGCACTGCCAATCTGTTAGGAAGCAGTCTTTTGTCAAATTAACTACGGCTTAACACCTAGGAAGAACCAGAGAAGAGGAAGAGGAGAGAGAAATTTGAATAAGAATGGGAAAGAAAAGAGAGGTCTACTCCGCACTGCCACTGATTGATAGACACTGACAGAAGGCTTAGCACAGAGTTTAATATTGATGCTGTTAAGGAGAAGGCTACAGCAGATACTCTTTCCTTTCTTCATATTTTTGCTTCTAGGCAGTACTTGGGATGGTTTTTATTCTTCCTTGCTCTCTTTTTTTCAGCATTCTAGTGTTAGCAATCTGCCCTTAGCTGCTGGCTAGGTGTTACAGCAAGTGACATTCGGAAAGTCCTGCTAAAATGGAAAAAAGAGAAAGCACAACAATATTTAGTTGCTAAATTTAAGCTCTCTCTTGGATCACTTAGGATAGTTTCTCAAGGTCCTAAAAATGTTGACTTAAATCGGATATGCAGTTTTGTCTGTATCCGTCTTTGTTTTCCTTTTCATTCAGGGTAGCTGCATAAACTTCCATTACCTCACTCATGCAACACTTCCAAGGGGAAGTTCATAATCTGTCTTTAACTACAAGCTCTTCCATAGCTTGCAATTTTTCACCCCCCAACTGGTCCGACCATCTGCACCCTCTCTCTTCCCGAGGAAGGGCCCTCTGTGCCAAGTTCTTCTCCATCTCTCACACCTCACTCCATGGAAAGAACATACAGATATAACTCTAAATTGGCAGGTAATTTTAAAACACTAGAGTTTATAATAACTAGATAATATGTTCCAAATCTGGTTTATTTTCAAATTATGTATAGCCAGAAGAACTACTGATGAGTCCTGTAAGACAGAGACTTAAGTTTCACCATATTAAAACCCTTGTAGACCAACACTGCAGAAACAAACTTTATGATAATGGAGGATGTAATCTTTTTAGAAGAATATTACTGAATTCTTTTTATCAACTCCAGATTAACAAACCTTTATCCAAAGGGCCTAGCTTATTAATTTTGGGAACTTTAACACTTAGGAATATGCCCTCTGAGCACTGAAAAGATTTTCTGCTCTCCTGAGTTTTCCTTCTGCCACCTCAAATCCATCCCACACCAACCATTTAAATACTTAGTTTAGTGTGTATGGGTGCTCATAAAACATTAAGCATGGTGGCTTATGGAAATTGAGGTTCTCTACAGAAAATTGCATTCTTCTCAATGATGACCCAGAGTCACTGGAATATAAAAGAAAGTCAATGCGAATCTTTCAACTCAGGGACCCCATACATCAGAGAGTCTCCATGTTTTCTGGCTGAACATTGGAATCATCTCAGAAACTTCAAAAAATGCAAATGCTTGGATCCTTCCCCAAGACATTTAATGTAAGTGGACAAGGGTGTGGCCTGAGCACGTGGACTTTCACAAGCTCTTCTGGTGATTCTAAGGTCAAAATTGAGACTTACTGGCTCAGCAGGAAGGACATCTGCCAGGTACCTCACTTGTAATGGTGGATACCCACCCAGTCCAGTCTGCCTCTAGTATGTTACCTTGTTCTAAAACGCATGATACCCTCATTTTGTTCTCAAGACAATTCTATAAAGACAGTATTAAATTGCTATTTTTCAGATAGTAAAACTAATATGTTCCTGTCAACAATGATGAACTAGCAAGAACTATTGGCTGCCTCCCCTCAAAATAAACCCAGGAGAAACTACTGAAGCAAGGAGGAGCATGGATCTAAAGAACTTACAAAAATGGTAAAACTGCCAGAAACTGGAAGCACCTGAAAGCTCCCGTGAGTTGCGTGTGTCTGTGAATGAAGGGAGATACAGGGGCTATGCTGGTCGGGAGTAGGTGCACAGAGGCAGCAGCAGGAGGAGAGTGTGAAGAATTTACAGCTCTTCTCTCATCTCTTCACCAAAGGTGCACCACACACACCAGCTATGGAGGAAGAATCATTTAAGAAACTGACAACCACCAGGTTCTGCAGAACAACAGCAGAGCAGGACAAAGACCTCAAAGATGAAGAGACAAATATTGGTGGGCAATCATTCTCCATCTTGTGTTTCTTCATATCCAAACCTCCAGGGTTAGAGGAAGGAATCTTGTACCTTCCAGTCTTATTAGAGTTTGAGTGTAAATTCCTGACCAGAGGAAATGCCCAGTAGAATGACAGCAAACAGGTGTTGTCAAGATTAGCCTGTGAGGACCAATGACCAATGCTCAGACTAATTCCTTCTTTTAAGCCAAGGGTTTTCACCCTACATACAGAGCATTTACTTCAGTTATGAGTACAGCAAGCCGAGTAGTACTAGCAGTATCTGTGATATTGTTAGCAATTGAATCACAAATATTTATTTTTTTTATTGCATTCTCATCATTGCAAATATCCTGAAATACACTTTACACTCATTGCTCCTTCAAAACTATGGTACAATGTAATTGGTTACCTTTGTAATCCCACACTTTATGTATTTAAAAATGATATCCTGAGAAGGGGTTCCAAAGACTTTCCTAAATTGCTGAAGAGATCCATGGCACAAACACAATTTACCACCTGGAAACCCTTTTACCACCTTGGAAACCTTATAGGGCAGTTCTACTCTGTCTTATAGAGTCACTATGGTTTGGACTTGCTTTCATGGCAGTGTCATCTATGTATACACACACACACACACACACATATTATGGTAGTTCAGTTTGTGTGTCAACTTGGCTGGGCCTGTTGAGTGGCTGGGTAGCTGGATGTAGTATTCCCCATGATGAGACTGGTAATCAACTCCATGGTGGGATCTACCACAAGCAGCTGAGTAGCTGCCTTAGGGAATGTGGTCTGCTTCCTGTATTTAAGCAGAAGCTTTGGGAATGGTCTCTAGCCTATGGCATGCTTGGACCCTACATGTAGCCGTGTTGTTGCTCAGCAGCCTTCCATGCTCTACTGACCTTGGACTTACGACGGACTTAAGTTAACTGCCTGACGTGTGGTTTGGTAACATCAGGACTATGCCTATTTACTTTACTTGCCAACCTTGGGACTTCCCAGCCTCAGCAGCTGTCTGAGTGAAGAAACACTTCTTGCTTCAGTGGGCCAGGAGCAGGAAGCAGAGCTGGACTCCAAGGTTGCAGGGCTTTCACCCAGCCCGTAGAGCCTGGCACTTTGAACTTAGACTTAAAACCTTCAAATTTTAAGAATAAACTCCTATTTGTTAAGGCCATCCTATTAATGGTATATTTCTTGTCAGAGCGGCACTAGGGAACCACAACACATATATAGGCTTGCAGCTGTGTGGATCATTACAAATTACGGACAACATTGCAAAGAATGATAGTTTTGGACAACTAATTATACTTGTGAGGAACCTGTACATAGACCAAGAGAGAGTTGTTCAAACAGGCCAAGGTTATACATGATAGTAAAAAGCAGGAAAGTTGTGCATCAGGGTTGTATTCTTTCACCATACTTATTCAATTTGTATGCTGAGCAAATAATCCACAAAGCTGGACAATATGAAGAAGAACACAGCATCAGGATTGGAGGAAGATTCATGTACAACCTGTGATATGCTGATGACATAACTTCGCTTGCTGAAAGTGAAGAAGATTTGAAGCACTTACTGATGAGGATCAGAGACTAGGGTTTTCAGTATGAACTACATCCCAACATAAAGAAAATTAAAATCCTCACAATTAGACCAATAAGACACATCATGGTAAATGGAGAAAAGATCAAAGTTGTCAGGAATTTCATTTTACTTAGATCCATAATCAACACCCATGGAAGCAGCAGTCAAGAAATCAGACAACATACAGCGCTTGACAATTCTGCTGCAAAAGACCTCTTTAAAGTCTTAAAAAGCAAAAATGTCTCTTTGATGACTAACATTCACATGAACCAAGCCATGGCATTTTGAATCACCTCATATGCATGTGCAAGCTGGACAATGAATAAGGAAAACTGATGAATTGATGCCTTTGAATTGTGGTGTGGATGGAAGATATGGAAAATACAATGGGCTACCGGAAAAACAAACAACTTTATCTTCAAAAAATCACAGAGGGAATGCTTCTTAGAAACAAGAATGGCCAGACTTCATCTCCCATACTTTAGTCATGTTGTCAAAAGGAATTAGTCCCTGGAGAAGGCTATCATGCTTGGTGAACTGGAGGGTCAGCAAAAAAGGGGAAGACCCTCAGTGAGACAGACTGACACAGTGGCTGCCACAGTGGGCTCAAGCACAGCAGGGATTGTGGGGATGGCACCAGACCAGGCCATGTTTCATTCCGCTGTGCGTGGCATCACTGTGAGTTGGAACCAACTCGATGGCCTTTAACAACAACAAAATAATCTGTGCTTTCCAGAGTTTGCATGCTGTCTTCTATATCCCTGTCTCTCTGCTAACACTTGAAAATGCCCATTTTTCTAATTTTTGCCATTGCAATGAAACAATTGGAAAAAATCCCAGGCATCCATCACTGGAGAAATGAAAAATATAGTGGAGGCATACAATGGAAAAAAATGTAGGGTTCTACACAACAACTTACCTTTGAATGGAAAAGATGAAAATTGAGATATAAGCACAATGTAATTTAAATAAATCAGAGCTATATGCAAACAAAATAATATGACATTTCTTCATGTACTAGTAAACATAACAAGTGAAAGGATATATATGAAACATATGAGAAGATTTGCTGATGGAAACAAGTATAAGGGGACTGATTAATGGGAACAAAAATGAAATGAATAAATACAATGAGAGAGAAACCTTGCATGAGTCAATGATTGTGGTGTTCATTGCACTGAAGAAGATGATTAATTCACCACTCTATCCTAGAGTAACTCCATCTACAAAATATAAAAATTAAAAAAAAAAAAAAAATAGAAGGTAAGCAATTTTTCTAGTCATACAAACAACCAATAATGGAAATATATTTCAAAGACATATTTTGCTTCTCAAACTATGACTATTGAGGGGGCAAGGAAACATACAAGGCCACTATGTATGTTTACATCTATTCCCTTTATTTGTTATTTCAACAACTGCCTCAGCTACATATGTGTTGTCATCATTCACTGCTCTTGAGTAGGCCTTCAACTCTTAGTGACTCTATTATATGTAAGAAGATCTGACCATTGTTTTCTTTGACTTATTTTCAGAAGGAGGTCACCAGGCCTTTCGTTCTGGGCCATCTTAATCTGGAAGCTTTGCTGAAATGTTTTCATACCATAACAACATGCAGACACTGACAGATGGTGGTGGGTACAGCTGAGGTGCATCTGGGAATGGAGCCCACATTTCCTTCATGCTGTTTGTTGTCCTCATTTGCCACTGAGTCAATTCTGACTCATGGCAACCACTATCCCACCAAACCTCCACTACTCTCTGAGCTATAAACAAATTTTCCTGTCTGGTAGGAGAGAATACTGAGGCTGACAGCCATCCCATCACAAGTCACACAACCAGAAATTCAAACCAGGCTTAAAAGTTGTTTGACTTCACAGCTCATGGTTTCTGAGGTACATGGTTTCAATGAATTCTCCCACTGCTACATTCACTATGTAGTTTCAGCACACATTTTATATAAGGTGTGACTTTCCAAGTAGCTACACTGATAATTAAGTCTCTATAGACCTATAGAGCTAACACGATACAACACTTCCCTGTCTCCAAAATGCTCACCATTGGCAAGATTTTACCGTATTTCATCTTGGAAATGAACTGCCGGCCATGGTTGGAGAAACATTTCTTTTAACTGCTATGGTTTGTCCTTTCATTTTGTATGGCCATTAACATATAAGAGTAGTCAGCTGCTTTTAGGGAGCTCTCAGAAAAGGGTTTTGTAGAACTAATACAAAATCATTCTTCTAAATATAAAGTAGAAACCAGTCTTTCCATTACAGAGACATGTAAAAGATCTGACGTGATTCCAGGATCTCAGTTGGTTTGTGATGGGGCAAGAAACAGGAGGAAAAAGAAGTGAGAGGGAAGGAAAAAAATAAATAAATAACCTAGGAAGAAAATAATAATTAAATCCTCTTCAGAGAAAATCAACTGTAGGGACCAGATGACAGAGATTTCAAAAATAATGAGCCACTTTCTGAGCTAATTGGTCTGCAAAACGTGGCACTTTGAGACCCAAAGCCACTCATTGGTTGGCAGCGCATACATACACTGCTACTCATGGAAGGGGAGCAAGGCATCTAGGAAGGGACTGGAAATCACTTGGGAAGAGTTAATGTCAACTCTTCTCTGATGAATGGGAAAGATGGAGATGACTTTCAAACTTGGAAAGAGTCAGAACAGTTTCAAAGGTGCCAGAAACAGCTGCCTTCATCTGACATTGAAGGAAGACAGATCTAGAAGGACTTGATTCTACCATTCCCTCACAAAGCATCTTCAAGGCCATCAATATCACCACACTCAAGAAACCATAATGATGTCAGCTTCCTGAGTCATGTCTGCCTTACTCTTTCTGGTTGTCTTTTGACCACCATACCCCGAGCCTTTCCCCTCCAGCAAAGTTTCCAACGTTTTGCTTTAAACATAGAACAGGTTGAATTTCTTCCATTTCTAACAGGAAAGCTGTATTTGCATTTCCCAGGTGATATTTATTCCCTCCTTGGTGGAAGAGGATCTTCCAGCTAACTGATGGAAAGGACTAGTCACCCAACCCTAGGACAAAGCAGGACCACGCTCAGCTCTCCACCCCCACTCCCTCAATGCTATTCTCATCAACAAATAATCCCACACTTCAGTTAGAGTTTCAGAAAAATGGGCACTAAAATTACTGGAATTATTAAATCCAAAAATACTCACTTGTCAGTTACTAAATCCAAAGCATGAACTAGATTCTTGGAATATCAAGAGGAATTTAAGAAAAAAAAATACTGCCATCAATTTGATTCCAACTCATGGCGACCATACAAGATGGATTAGTACTGCCGTATAGAGTTTCCAATGCTGTAAATCTTTAGAGAAGCAGACTGTCACATCTTTCTCCCACAGAGTAGCTGCTAGGTTCAAACAACCTGCCTTTTAGTGAGCAGCAAAGCACTTTAACCACTGTACTACCAGAGCTCTCCAAGATGAGTAAGTATAGCTAATACTTCTTGTCCTAACTCAGACTACTGTCTAACAGAAAAATGAATAACTACACAATTAACTTTTTAGTAAAAAGTTTAAGGCTTATTTTCTGCCAGCCACTACACTAAGTAGTCAAGGTTATCTCCTTTACTTTTCAAAACAACTCCTTGAAATAGTTATTATTTAACCATTGTAAAAAGAACTAAGACTAAGAAAAAATAAGCCAATTTCCCCAGATTACAAAATCAGTAAGCAATAGAGTTTGAATTCACACACAACCAAAAAAGCCAAACTCTTCACCATCGAGGCAATTAAAACTCATGAAGACCCCAGGAGTTACAGAGTAGAACTATTCTGTAGAGTTTTTTCAGCTGTAATCTTCATGGAAGTAGGTCTCCAGGACTTTCTTCCATGACACCATTGGGTGAGCTTGAACTGCCAACCTTTAAGTTAGTAACTGGTTGCAACATGCAGGCACTATGCAGTGACCTTGAATTCCCACAACATCTGATTTCAAAGTCCAATTTGTCTCAGTACAGCCAGTTATTTTTGTGGAAGTTGCTTTTTGCCATTCCATCATCTATAGTTTGTTTTGCTAAATCTAAGTCAGTAATGATTTGTCCTGTTGTGATTATTTTTACTGCACGCAGATACTCCTAACAATGTCTTAAAACTAATATCTGAAATCCCAAAGTCTTTTGGCAATTGCTCATAATTATCTCTTAGGCTCACCTGTTCTCCGTATTCTACCTGCAATGGGGAAGTTATTAAGGTAGAATTTATCCTCTGCCATTGAAAAGATTTTCTTCCTTCATCCTACAGATTGAATTATCCTGTTGCATTATATCTTTGTATTCCTTAAGGGAAGGAGTCTAATCATTAAACAAAAATATTTCAAATACTAATTTTGATCTAATAATTAAAATCTATGGTATGGTTCATTTATAAAGCAACTGTTATTCCTTCCAGAAAATCCAAAGACAGCCTACCGTCATTACCTCTAAGCCAATCCAATGTAATATAAAGAAAGAATGCTTGTCCTTTTTAATCCAGCCTGGGCAATATGAACTTGAAAAAGAGTAATGTACCAGGAATTCATATAAATGTATCTTCTCATATATGCCCTCCAAATGCAAAGTTCTCTTCAGGCTTTGAACTCAATCCAGTAGTAAGCAGGACCACCTACTGTTTTCTCTCTTTGTTGACCTAGGAGAGATGATTCATGCATTGATCAAGAAGGAAACAACCATTCATCAAGGTAAGAGCCTTTGGCTGCACCAAACATCAGCTATCCCAGCCAGCATGTTCCCTACATTAAAATACTCCAGCACATTAATTTCAAACCTGCGCCCTGTAGATATATTTGGAGCATTATCAGGCTACTGTTCTACAGACAAATAAATCACATTAATAGGCACTGTGCAGCATCTAGTATAATTCACATATACAATCCATATAACTCAACATCTTGGGGAAAAGGTTTCAAACACCTTGAACTTCAGAGAAAAAATATACACGCACACAATATTAAAGGTAGCAGTGTATTAACACAGTAAATATGCAACTGAGAGCATCTCAGATATTTAGGAAGAAAACAAGGACATAGTGCACTAAGATTGGAAAGGATCAGAGGATTTATTCTTTCTTGCTCGCTACTCAATTTAGGGGAGCTCTGGTAGCATAATGCCTAAAGCACTTGACTGCTAACCAGAAGGCTGGTGGTTCAAACCCCCAGCCATTCCTCAGAAGGAAGACTGGGCAATCTACTTCTGCAGTGATACTGCCTCGGCAACCCAAGGAGGGGTTGCTATGAGTCGGGGCCGACTCGATGGCACATAACAACAACAACAACTCAATTTAGGACCCTCTTCCACAATATAAAAACCCAAAGGTCACCTAGCCACTAGTTTAACTCTTCAGAGATGGCAATGAAACTGTGTTATAATGCCGTAAATTTTATTTTTGAAGAATTGTAATTGTCAGAAATTTCTTCTGTAAAGTAACCCAAAACCCATCTTTTTAGATTTTCTCTCCATTGGCCCTAATTAACCTATTAAGTACATACAGAAGGAAATCAAATCCCTCTCCCATGTGGCAGCAGGTCACCAGCGGCCACAGCATTCCTTCCACGATCTTGCTGACATTTTATTCAAAGCCTTCATCAAGGGCACTATTCTCAGCAACCCCAATGATTTTGCTCTGAAATCTGCTATTTTTAAAAGATTTCCAGGATCCCAAAAAAACTAGAGTCAGTTTCTCTCTCTCTCTCTCTCTCTCCTCACTCAACCTCTCTCTCTCTCCTCACTCAACCTCTCTCTCTCTCTCTCTCTCTCTATATATATATATATATAGAGAGAGAGAGAGAGAGAGAGCAAAATATATATACCAAAAATTCACTGTCATGGAGTCGGATCCTACTCATAGTGACCCCTCCTTAGGTTTCTGAGACGCAGTATCTCTATGGAAGTAGATTGCCCAACCTACCTCCTGAGGAGTGGCTGGTGGGTTTGAACCGCCAGCCTCCTGGTTAGCAGTCAAATGCCTTAGGTAATATGCCACCAGAGTTTGTGTGTGTGTGTGTGTATAAGTTGTCACACAGTCTATTTAGATTTAGCTTTTTTTTTTAAGATATTAAACTTCCAGAGTTGGATGACCGGAAATAGCTCTGGTGAGGACATTTTTGTTTTGTGACTTTTCGTTAGGAGGAAAAAATCCGACTTATATTGCTAACATCTTACATAACCACAGTGATTTTCAAAATCAAGCAATTAACATTGAAAAATACTATTATCTAATTCACAGACCATTTTTAAATTTTCTCCCATGTCCTACTGTCTGTTTCTGATTCAGAGTCGAATCCAGGATCATCAGATAAGTGAGCTTACTTCAAAGCTCAAACTGAGGGGAAGTAATTTTATGCATCCTTTCCTATATTATTCTCTTTCCCTGCCCCAAAACAAAAAGAAAAGTTCTTCAGTTGAAGTTTCCTTTAAATAAAACATCGCTCTGATAATAGGAAAGAGAAATTAGGCCAGAGCAACTGGCAAAGCCAAGGTGGTAGCCATGATAAGCAGCTTTTAACAGAAGAAGAAATCAAAGGCAGTTTCATGTGAATAAAGTCAATGTCCTTCCCTCCTCCAGGAACTGATTCACACAGAGGCTGTGATATTATCATGACTATGCAGAGGAGCAAAGGAGTTTCAAAGAAACCCAAGGCATTAATGAGAGCAATTAAAACTTCTCTGTTTTACCATAACTAAAGGGGAAAGAGCAGCTCCTTATTATGCACCCACCCAGGAGCAGCTCTCCCACCAAAACCTCCTGGAAGTTCAGTATCCTGTGCTGTTTTACTCACATATGTCAGGAGTATGCTGGGGTTTAGCTCATCACGCTGCCTCAAAGGTGCAATATGGAACAGAGTGACCCACGTGTACAACTGTACTCCGTAGAGTTTTCAATGGTTGCTTTTTTTGGAAGTAGACCATCAGGCCTTCTGAGGAGCCTCTGGTTGGACTCACACTGCAATCTCTTGGTTGACAGATAGATACATACATACATACATACATACATAGATGATAGAAAGTTAATAGATAGGTGCCATGAAATTGACTTCAACTCATGGTAACCTACGCATGAAAGAACAAAATGTTACCCAGTCTTGTGTCATTCTCACAGTTGTTGACATGATCAAGTCCATCACTGTGACTACTGTGCCTGTCCATCTCACAGAGGGTGCCTGTCATCCTTGCTGGCCGTCTACTTCACCAAACATAATAAAGTCCTCCTTCAGCGACTAGTCCCTCCTGGTGACACATCCAGAGCAAGCCAGTCAGACAGTCTCTCACTGTGCTCCCTAAGGTGTTCGTTGGCTGGTTTTCAGAAGCACATCCCCAGGCCCTTCATCCTGGTCTCAGTCTGGAAGCTGTGCTGAAAGCTGTCCACCATGCAGACCCTGCTGGTGTTTGATATCCCATTGCCATAGCTCCAGTATCACAGCAACTTGCAAGCTACCATGGTCTGACAACCTGACAGACAAGAGGTGTGTGAGGGAGTTAAAGACACACAAATACAAGATTGTGTTCCAAATGCAAAGATAGAGCTGAGTGGGACAAGACAGGTTTTGTAAAGGAAGAAAAAGCTGTCAATTGGAGTTGATATTAAGTATCCATTCTGAGGGGAATAGTACAGTTCTTTTGGTGGGACGAAAGCTTAACTAAGGACTTTTGGGGACCGAGATTCAACTTTTTATTTTTTTTTTGCTATGATTGACTGTACTACTGAAGGCCTATCAAAGACCAGAAGCCCCCCCTTGGCACAGATATTGTGTCCTCAAAGGTCCTGCTTCTGCAATTGTCCCCTTTTCTGCATCAGTAACTTTGCCCATCTGACTGGATCGTTCTCATGCGCAGGTCATCTGGGCTTTCTTGTACAGCACCACTGAGGGGATTCAAACCATCAATCTTTAGGTAAGTCATATACCCAGCATTACATGACAGTGTATCATTAACATATACTCATTTCCATCTTGAAAAACACCATTGCTGTATTGCTAATAACCTCTCCTGACCACGAAATCTCCTTCATTTACTTCCCAAAGTTTTGTTCTTCTTTTCTGAACATCTTCTCAAAACAATGATCCACACTTACTTTGTCCAGTATTTCTACTCCTGTTCTTCCTTAATCACACACCAGTGAAGTTATCAGTTATAAAGATCACCAATGACCTGCATGTTGTTAACCAAGTGGTCAATTTTCATTTCTTCACCGATCACTTGGAGAATGCCTGGCACAAAGCAGATGCTCAAGAATGATTTGTTAAACAGATGAATAAATGGAAGGTTCTAGCACAGTCAAGAAGACATTTTTAAACTATACAATATATATTCAGAGTAAAAAGTAAGAATAATATGTGCAAAGGTACTTTAAAATACCCTTAACACATGAATGAAACATTCTACAAACCAATCAACTTTCAAGCACGTTAGCATGAAACCTAAGTTATAAAATACTTAGCAAAGTAGAAAGAAAATGCTTTTCACATTAAAACAAACAAACAAAAATCCATTTGTTGTTATGTGCCATCAAGTCGGACTCGACTCATAGCGACCCTTCCTTGGGTTTCTGAGGCAGTATCACTACAGAAGTAGATTTTCCAACTTTTCTTCCAAGGAGTGGCTGGTGGGTTTGAACCACCAGCCTTCTGGTTACCAGTTGAGTGCCTTAGGCACTATGCTACCAGAGCTCCAAAAAATCCATTTAAGTGCCATAAAGAGAAAATGTAATTTTAGATATGAAAATGATTACAAACATACCTTTGGTGTTTTTATGCACAGGTAGAATCTTCAAGATTCTTGGGTTTACAGAAAACTAAAATAGAGAAAGAGAGGAGAATTAAAGAGTGAGAAAGAAGGTTCCTAGAGAGTTGATTGTTGTTGTTGTTGTTATGTGTCGTCAAGTCGGCCCCGACTCATAGTGACCCCTCCTTGGGTTTCCGAGGCAGTATCACTACAGAAGTAGGATTGCCCAACCTTCCTTCCTAGGAGTGGCTGGTGGGTTTGAACCGCCAGCCTTCTGGTTAGCAGTCAAGTGCTTTAGCCACTATGCTACCAGAGCTCCTAGAGAGTTGATTAAATGCAACAAAAAACAGCAACGATGATACAGCTAACTTCAATAGAGCACTTAACTATGTGTCAGGTACTGCTTTTACCACTGTGCATTTGTGATTTCATTCAATCCTCTCACACCCTTCAGAGGAAGTTACAGCTGTTGCTATTAGTTGCCATCCAGTTGATTCTGACTCCAGGCAACCCCATGTGTGCAGAGTAGAACTGCTCCGGTGGGCTTCCAAGGCTGTGACCTTTGGGAGGCAGACCATCAAGACCATCTTCTGATACCTCTGGGTGCATTTGATCTGCTATCCTTTCAGCTAATAATTGAGCACTCATTGTTTCCACCACCCGGGGACTCCTCTATTTGGAGATGTTATAAAGATAGGCAAATGGCTAATAACAAGTGCATGGAAAGATGGTCAACATCACTAGTCAGTGGGAAAATGCAAATTAAACTAGTATGAATTATATCTTCATGCCTAGTAGAATAGGCACATTTAAAAAGATGATGATGATTATTATTATTATGGTGCCTATGTAGAAAATTAGGAGCTCTGGTAGCATAGTGCCTAAGGTATTCACTGCTAACCAGAAGGCTGGTGGTTCAAACCCACCAGCCACTCCTTGGAAGGAAGATGAGGCAATCTACTACCTTAGTGATACTGCCTCGGAAACCCAAGGAGGGGTCGCTATGAGTTGGGTCTGACTCGATGGCACATAACAACAACAACAACATACCCTGTTACTGGTAATATGAAATGGTAGAACCACTTTGGAAAGTTGTTTGGCAGTTTCCTAAAAATGGCAACATATATTTATCATAAAACCCAATAAGTCCAGTCCTAGGTATCTACTAAGAAGAAATTAAAAGACTTACAGGTATATGTTCCTAACAGTATTAATCATGATGGGTTTAAACTGGAAATACTCTACATGTCCATCAATGGATAACCAAAACGTGGTATATTATGCAATGGAATAAAATATTTATTCAGCAATAAAAAGAAATGAACTCCTGAAAAATACTCCATTATCATGAATCTAAAAATTATTATGCTAACTGAAAAAAAAAAGCTGGATATGAAACACTACACAGTGTATGATTCAATTCATATGAAAGAGCAAATTTATAAAGATAGCCTATCATTGATTTCCTGGAGCTGGGGGAGGGATTGGGGATTGACTGAAAACAGGCACAAGGAAACTCTTTGGGGTTATGGAAATATTCTAAAACAGGATTTTGTTAATGGTGGTTGCAATGCAGTGAATTGCTTATTATGCCCTTTCTAGCTGTCATCCTCCATTTTGTGATGTATTATAAATCCTAGTCTCTATGTCGGTTTAAAGAAAAAAAAAAACCTCACTGCTATGGAGTCATCCAAGTCACAAGGAGTCCTCCTTTGGTTTCCTAGGCTGTATCACTATGGGAAGTAGCAGTTAAATGCCTTAGGCACTACGCCAGCAGAGCTCCTAGCATAGTGGGATGTAGCTTGAGTCCCACCTTGCTGGAGGACGTGACTCAAGTCAACACCCTTAGTTTCCTTGAGGGACGACATGTGAATGTTGTGGGGAAGTTCTCTCTCTTCCTCCAGTCCTGCATTTGGTCTGTGATCATCCCACCCCTGGACTGGAGACAGCAGCCACTCATCTAACCCACTGCTTTTGGTTCACCAGCCTCTGCATATATGCGTGTGGGGAGAATCTTCCAGAATTACCCACCGACTTGGGACCTGCCAGCCTCCCAGCCTCCAACACCGCATGAGCCATTTCCTTGGCAGTTTGTGAGTTTTGTGAGACATTACAGTGTGGAACCCTTAGATAGGAAAGAGGTGCTCTGGTGGCATAGTGCCTAAGGCACTTGACTGCTAACCAGAAGGCTGGCGGTTCAAACCCACCAGCCACTCCTCGGAAGGAAGGTTGGGCAAT
>NW_006922038.1:1693625-1699077 GCF_000298275.1 Orycteropus afer afer
TACCTCCTCCCAGTGTCCATCCCTTCATACTCTTCGAGAGGCCCATTGTCTGCCAACCCATTTTTTATGTGAGGAGGGAATATGAAGGAAGAACACTGAGGACATTTTTTAGGACCATATCTCCAAGACAGACCTTCAGTAAATTGGGTGGGAAATAAGCTAGTCATCGAGAATTTATTCATTAGCGCAAAACCAACATAACAATTCAATCAGGATTGAAACTGTCAAAGATTTCATTTACTTGGATCCACAATCAATGGCCATGGAAACAACAGTCAAGAAATCAAATGATGTATTGCACTGGGAAAACCTGCTGCAAAAGCCCCAGACTGCCCAAATTAATCCTTTGCATTTTTCCTGTATATAAAAGGAGAACTATCACTCACCAACTGTACAAGCAATAGGAATATTAACTAACTCGTGATGACAATAGATTACATTACATAATCTTGACATGTTCTGATAATTTTTCTAAATCACAAAGAATGGTCAGCAATTATTATCTGCTATCTTTCTCCAATGTATTCCAATCAATTTAGAATAAGGAGTAGATACAGTGCATGGGAATATTCCTTTTATCCTTTTTTTAACACTTATTTGTACAACCAAAGTCACGCAAAGCATTGTCACTGCATAGTAAATCATAAAAATACAGTACCTAGGTTCAACATAATGTTTCTTCAAGATAAGACCTAGTTACAAATTACAAAGAGAGCAATCTGATATTAAAGTATGGTATAACAAAGGATGCTTAGCTTTGAAAACATAATCCAGCAGTTTTACCATACATAGAAAACCTCTTTCAAGAACATACAGGACTCTTAACATACGATGTAATACAAATAGTAGAACTCTTTTCCTTAAAGAGAACAAAAGAAAAAGATAAGACAAGCCTTCAATTAGCAGACTAAACTGTGAAGCTAGAAAAAGAGAAGAAATTCAGTATTTAGCCTTCTGGGAAAAGGGATTACAAACAAGAAAGTGTAGAAAGAAGATGTATTTGGCCTTTGCCTTTTAAATAATGTCATGGCATTATACTGCATTTAGTTCTCACTGTAAAAACTTATCTTACCCAAGTTAATTACATTTCCAATGATAGTTGTGAGAGCAATTTCCAAGATTTACTATATAAATGATATATAATTTTAGTCGTGGAATAATTAAGTCAGAATCTGAGTCCATACATTAAGCAATGGAAGTGTAATTATATTCTCATGGATGCCCAAAATTTCACTTGCAATTCTTTAAAAATGGGTTCAGAACATATTCAGACTGTATTAACTTTCACTTAGAATTTTTTTCTTTCAATTCTAAAGGGAATGCTAATAGTAAGAAAAAAAAACATGGACAATTCAGATCATGCTCTATAGGCTATGACACATTACTGTCTATTGGGACATCTTCATATATATCATGCTGTCAGTGACAGTACCAAGAGATGTCTCTGGTCAATGGGGTAGCAGCAGGAAGGAAGTTTGGGCTCTCTCTTCTCCCTGGGAATTCCATCCACAATTCCTCCTTTTCCTTTCCTGAAAATAGTCCTTCTATTTTAAAGCATATGCTCATCATGTTATTGTGATTTGAAGATACATCTTTCGAGCTTCCAACCAGATTGTTATTCTACATAAACGGATATTCAGCCCTTAAACTTCTCCTATGTAAATGGACATTTAGTACTCACCTCGGAGCTCTGGTGGCATAGTGCCTAAGGCACTTGACTGCTAACCAGAAGGCTGGAGGTTCAAACCCACCAGCCACTCCTCGGAAGGAAGATTGGGCAATCTACTTCTGTAGAGATACTCCCTCAGAAACCCAAGGAGGAGTCGCTGTGAGTCAGATCTGACTTGAAGGCAATGTGTTGTTTTGTTTTGTTGTTTGTTATGGAGTTAAACGTGGTATAGTGGTTAAGACATTTGTCTGTTAACGAAAAGGTCGATGGTTCTAACCCACAAGCTACTCCATGGAAGAGAAATGAGGCATTCTGCTCTGTAAAGATGTACAGCCTTGGAAACCCAATGGGGGTTGCTATGAGTCAGAATAGACTTGATAGCAGTTGGTTTGGTTATTTTGATGAGTTCAAATCCCAATGAAGTCTATGACCCTGTGTTTTCTCTCTGATCTCCCTGAAAATGCTTGATCCAGTTTATTTTCTACATTTACATTCTTTTTCTCTTCTTCAGAAAATCTTCCTCTTCTCTTCTTCTTAATTTCTTCTTGATCTTGTTCTTGCTCTTCTTCTTCCTATTGTTATTATTAGGAGCTCTGGTAAAGTAGTGCATGTAACTGCTAACCAGAAGGCTAGCAGTTCAAACCCACCAGCCACTCCTCAGAAGGAAGGTTGGGCAATCTACTTCCATAGTGATACTGCCTCAGAAACCCAAGGAGGGGTCACTATCAGCCCGGTCTGACTTGATGGCACATAACAACAGCAACATTGTTATTATTATCACTGTTAACATTTTCCATATAGGAAGATCAACATTCTATTCATCATTTTGACCCTGAAAGCAGTAACTGAACAGGTGACCTTCTCTTAGCTCCAGTCCTTCATGTCTTCAAGTCTCCTGGTCTTACAAAGTAAGACACAGCAAAGGTGTCTTACCCAGAGTAGTCATTTTAGGGTACACATTCACTGTTGTTAGTTGATAACCAACTGTTCTTTTACCCTTAAAAAAAAATAAACTGAAGCTTTTAATAGTGTATAACAAGATTGATTAAATAATGCAGTGTCAATTAATACATTTAATGTGCAGGAAGATGGGATCTAGCACTTAATTGATATCCTGTTATTTTTAAAAGTTAAATGATGAATAGGAATAAAGCTAGCTAATAATTTACTTTTCTATTCTTCTCACTTGACTACCTAACAGCTGACTTTTCAATCTTTTCCCACTGTGATGTCTCATTTACTGTTTCTCATTGTTGTTTCTCATAGCAACCAAATTAAATGTAATCATACAAGAGATCAGACTATATAAAGGGGAAAAATAGTGGTAACACCCGAATCACAAAGTAGGGAGACAAAAAATCCAGGACCATATTTAGCAGCTTGTAAAGTATAGAATTGAATGAATGTTTGGGATTATAATTGCAATAGCTGTGCTATTGAGAACCACATCAATCTTTCTATCCTCTCAGGATCCTTGTTAAATTTCAGTCTTTCATCCTGCAGTTTCCCTTCATCTGGAAGCTTGCTGAAATGTTGACTCTCAGGTCCTACCCCAAAACCACTAAAGCCACTATCATCAAGTCAATTTCAACTCATAGCTACCCTCGTAAGATTTCTAAGGCTGTAAATCCTTATAGAAGCAGATTGCAGCATCTTTCTTCCATTGTGGTGTAGTGAATAACTTGGTATGGCTTTTCTAGCCATAGTCTTTGTAACTCCCACTGGATTACTGGGTTGTTGTTGTTGTTATGTGCCATCAAGTTGGACCTGACTCATAGTGACCTCTCCTTGGGTTTCTGAAGCAGTATCACTACAGAAGTAGATTGCCCAACCTTCCTTCTGAGGAGTAGCTTGTAGGTTTGAACTGCCAGCCTTCTGGTTAGCAGTCAAGTGCCTTAGGCACTATGCTACCAGAGCTCTCTGATGTTGCCATTGGTTAATTTCATCACTCTGCCAAGCTTAAGAAGAGATATCACTGCTATCAAGAGAGAAGAGCTGGAGGTGAAGTAGAGTGCATCCTTGGACCCAAGATCCCTGCACTAGACCTCCTTGGCAGAGGTACCTTGGCAGAGAGAGATCCCCCAGCAGAGAGACAGTGGTAATGAGACCAAGAAGCATGAAACAGAACATCAGGCTTACCTGGCTTGCAGAGGCCAGCCTGAGAGGCCAAGGGCCAGAGAGTTGAGTCTAATGGCAACAACAGAGGGAGACTGTCCTGATTGAAGAATTATATCCTGAGCACATTCCTGAACCTGAATTGTAGCTTGTTACTTCCCTGATCAACCCCATCATTGTGAGTATTGTCTGTGAGTTCTGTGTGGCCATTGCCAGAGAAGTAGTGAGTACCATGGGAGGGATGATTGGTGTCAAAATTGGTAAAAAGGCCGATGGCACATCTGTTCTCATAGGAAGAAACCTTGGGTTGCTGACAGTGATTCTGTCTTCCTCTTGTGAAGTTAGAGGAGGCCAGAAGATGCTGCCTTCATGTCCTTCTTGCACCCACAGAGTAGCTGGAAGGTTTGAACTGCTGACCTTTCAGTTAGCAGACAAGTATTTTAACCACTGCACCACCATGGCTTCTTGCCTTAACCTAGGCCTACTAAAATATGCACTCTGACAAGATCCTCATGTGATTCAGATTTAGATTAAATTTTGAGAACATTAACTCTTCATGTTACTTCAAATGCCTCAGTGATGGGTTTTTCACCATTACTTTGAGAAGCAAACAGGCAAAGTAATTGGGAATCATTTACCACTCAGTACACAGCCCCCTTTGCTCCTAAGTGTCAAATCCCACAAGTACAATATTATTTCCCTATAATTCAGTCATGACAAGGTAATTATTCTTGGTTTTGACATTTTCTTGGTATAATCAGAATAACAGATGTTAAAGATATAACTGATCTTAGGAGTAAAAATCAATGTTTGCTCCTTTTCCTTCATTTTTAGCATCTCTGCAAAGGCACTGAATGATTCGTTTCAATTTAATCCATTAAACTTTTTGAGGCATCTACTCTAGGCTGAACTCTTTCTTTGGGGAATGGAGGTCCTACCCCATGGAACTCACCATCTATGGTTTAAGGAACCTCAGCAGCAAAGCATCACCATTTGGTGTGTTCAATTTCCCCAGAACAGAAATCTAGGAATGAAAGAGTTTGGATCAGACTGAGAGAAAGCACAGTGGGTAAATAGGCACAGAAGCTTGGATCACAACTGGAGGTGTTTAGGAATTCTAGCACTGAAGGGTGTGGGTGGAAGCCTTAGTTACAGAAATAGGCAAATCCAATCTATAAGGCCAATTAAGGATGTTAGATGCCTTTTAGAAGCTCTTCTAATAAAACATTTTTTTTTCAATTTAGGGGAACTGTAGCATAGAATTAAATTCTAAGCTCTTTAGAGAATGTTCAAAAAGTTTTCAACTCATCATTCCAGAAACATCTATCAAATATCAACATGTTATGTGATCTTGAAGCAGTAGTTTCTAACATTTTAACCATATTAAAATATTCTGCATATATCTCATGTTTATAAACACATTTATAAAGGGGATAAAAGCCAGGAACCCGGACAGAAGAGCAGTCAGCCCCAGGGTTACAGGTGAAGAGAGACAACTAAGGGACGCCCAACGTAGCAGGTGGGAAGAGCAGGAGAAAGGGGATTAAAAGCCAGGAAGCCAGAGAGAAGAGCAATCAGCTGAAGGGATTAGGTGAGGAGAGGAAACTGAGGCCAGCCCAGAGTAGCAGACCGGAAGAGCAGGAGAAAGGGGATAAAAGCCAGGAACCC
>NW_006922038.1:1702190-1714466 GCF_000298275.1 Orycteropus afer afer
AAGAATGGCCAGACTTCGTCTCACCTATTTTGGTCATGTTGTCAGAAGGGACCATTCCCTGGAGAAGGATGTCATGCTTGGTAGGGTGGAGAGTCTACGAAAGAGGGGGAGGCCTTCAATGAGATGGATTGACATGGTGACTGCGATGATGGGATCGAGTATAGCAGGGATTGTGGGGCTGGTGCGGGATCGGGCAGTGTTTTGTTCTGCTGTGCTTGGGGTCGCTATGAGTTGGAAACGACTCGATGGCACTTAACAACAACAACAACATCTCATGTTTTGAAGATTTTTGTCTACCAAAAATATTGAATTCATTAAATATTATCTTTCTGACCAAATCAAGCATATTTCTATTGCTTACATAAGAATTTTGGAAATACATAAAATCATGGGTGGATTCCCTCACAGCTCCCCAAACCCTTAATTCCACCAGCCTCTCCCTCCATGGTACCTGACAAAAGGGCAAGGAGGCCACATCTTCTGACTTCCTCTAACCACACAAGAGGAAGACAGAATCACTATCAGTAGCCCAAGGCCTATTCCTGCAAGGCCAGACATGCTGTCTCCCTCCAGCCTTTTCACCAACTGTTCCTCCCAAAGCACCCACCACCTCTCTCCTGGGTTCGATAATTTACTGCAGTGGCCACACAGAACTCACAGATTATGGGATTTATTAGGGAAGCACCAGATTACAATTCAAGTTCAGGGAAAATGCTCAGTCTCTCTCAGCCCGTCATCTCTCAGCCAGCAGTCTCTCACAGTATCTTTCCCAGCAGTGTGTGTCCCTTGGTGTCTCTCTCACCAATGTGTGTCTCTTGCATCTCTTTCTCAGCAGCACACGTCTCTCAGGAACACGTTTCTCTCAGCAGCACGTCCTTCTCAGCCAGCAGTCAGAGAGAGTTCTGTCTCTAAGAGGCCGCCTTTTGAGCCTGGCAGAGTGGCCAGACTAACCAATCATAGCATCAGAATTCTAAGCACCTGAAAAAGAGCAACCTTCCCAGAACATTGCCTTGTGCTGCTCCCAACAGAAATACCCCAGGGGGATAACTTTTACAATCAGGAGCTCTTCAGTTGCGCACAGCAAATTCCACCATGGAGTTTACAAAGACTTATGGCTAGAAAAGCCACACTAAGTAATTTACTACACCGCAGTACCCAGTCCTGTAAGGCTGCTTTTGAAGGTCTCCATGTTGGAAACTATTGATACCATCTGCTGCAGCCTTCATCTGAGTTTAGAGTGCTCCCTCCAACTCCCTGAATACTAAAGAAATTCCCTCCTCCTCCCAACTCTCCCACCTATCTCTTCTGATGCCAGTGTCAGAATTTATAAGATTGCTTGAGAAGAAGCATGACTAGGGGAAGAAGCTCAGGAAGACAGACTGTCACTTAATAAAATGGAAAGAAGCCAAGAAAGCAGAGATATCTAACAAGTATCTTGTTGCTGTTGTTGTTATGTGCCGTGGAGTCGGACCCAACTCTTAGCGACCGCTCCTTGGGTTTCCAAGGCAGTATTACTACGGAAGTAGTTTGCCCCATCTTCCTTCCGAGTATTTATAATTCCTACTACCTTCTAAACTGCTTTAAAGATCCCTTCAGAAAACAAACTATTTTTAGTCCATTTAAGCACCTCCAGCACATAACATAGTGCTTGACATAGTAATCCCTTAGTACGTTTTATTGAGTTAATTCAATAATAAAATATGCCAACATTCTAGTTCATATCACTATTTACTTCTGCTTTTAGGTCATTATTTGCTAAATTTAAATATACATTTCTTAATGTCTGTGTCAATTTATTCTATTTTTATGAGAATGAGGGGGAAGTTTTTAAACAAGTGTGTGATTAATAATAATTCTTGGAGATATTTTTGGCTAAAATGTAGTTAATAAACCTAATAAGTACCTCAGAGCCTAGGAGAAACTGAATGCAGGGATAAAGAAAAATGGTCTTTGGTCTAAAAGAGAAATTAAATGAAGGGATGCAGGTGGTGACTTCATCAGAGATGTAAGGGAGTGAATCAGAACATAAGCCAGAGTCCCTAGGAGCCAGGCAGCACAACGCTGAGAGGGGAGATGGGCTTTCCTGCATGCCAAAGTCAGTGGCCACCTTTACAATTTCCAGAGATACTGCTTGGAGTTTGAGAATGGAAGTTCCTGGGTGGTATAAAGAGTTAACCTGCTTGGCTTTGAACTCAAAGGTTGGCAATTCAAGTCTACCCAGAGGCTCTTCAAAAGAAGTGTTGTCAATATACTTCTGAATGATTAACCAGTGAAAACCTTATGGAGCATAATTATACCATCATGAATTGGGATCAATTCAACGTCAACTAGTTTGGTAAAGAGACATACTGTTTACACAACACATGTGAATTTTTTGAGTTGTTAGGCCCATAAGGCAACACAAGCTAAGAACAAATAGGCCAAAGATTCAAGATAAAGTACCACTCTATGCCCATACTTTTGCATCTTACCTCACAATCAAAATGCCTCCATTTTCTTTATCTTACTTGAATTCTAAGACACATACCACATACAAGACAGATATTGCTTATCTTCATTTTGCTCATTAGGAAATTTAAGATTAAAAGATTAAATTATTTGCCCAGACTCACTTATTGGAAGAGTCATAGGAAAAACTGGATTACAAACATTAATCAATTAGGAACACTGAGAGAAGTGGCCAGGAGAAGGCCAGGAGAAGATCACAGAAGTGTGGAAGGAAAGGATACATTATCCCCTCACTGCTTATGATTGCTTTAGATGACCATTGTCAAGCTTCAAGCTGGCTCAGTGCTGACCTGACCATTAGTGCCCGGGAGATATTAAACCAAAACCAAACCAAACCTACTGCCATTGAGTCGATTCCAAGTCTTAGCAACCCCCATTGGGTTTCCAAGGTGGTAAGTCTTTATGGAAATAGATTGTCCCATCTTCCTTCTATGGAGCAGCTAGTGGGCTTCAACTGCCAACCTTCTGGCTAGCAATCAAATGCCTTAGGCACTGCACCACCAGAGCTCCATATTAAGAAATATTTTATTGAACAAGAGCCCTCATACCAAAAACGATAATAATTGAATAAAATTTCACCATTATGTTCATTAAATAACTTCTCTGAATCTTTAGTATGCAGAATATATTGTCTATCTCCAGGAGGATAGACATGCTATGTTCAAAGAAACATTTCCCAAATGTTTTATTTTCATGGATGGCAGTAAACATCTCCTCAACTATAAGAATGATGAGCTAGAAGGGCGATAAGTCTGGGCTTGTGTGGTATGAAGCTAAATATAGAAGAAAAATATTGATTCAGTGGCAATGCCTTTCTCTGCTAAGTACCACAAAGAGCTTGCAGAAGCAACATCCCCTCCAGAAAGCTTCTTTGAAACAAGCTTCACCTGGCATGTTCCTTCTTTCACTCTCAGCCCCCCACCTCCAGAGTTCTCAGTGTGTACCACTCTATCAGGCACTACACTTCTGACCTTCAGCCAAATCCCAAGTTTTCAGGGTGAGAAACCAAACCCTGTCTTCCTTTGTTCTTCAAAAAGACAGCTCCTGCAGAAAGTAGTCTATTTCAGATTGATTGTACAACAATCTTGTATGCTGACACTGTGCCAAGTGCTATCTCACAGAGAGGAATTCCAAAGACAATGAATGAATGAATGACACTGTGGTTAAAAAGATGCAACATTAAATCCATGGTCATTCTCAGTCAGCTGAAAAATGCAAGGTGGTTTTCTTTTTCCTTTTTTTTTTAAAGGAACAGAGAAAGTTGCCAGTGATAAGAAAATATTCTCAATAATTTCTGGCAGAGTCAGTCTTCCGATTTAGTCACGACTGTACACAGTGCCACCACCTGTCGGCTAGTTTGCTTTATTTACCCTGGTAGCGTGCATGTTGCTATGGTGCTGGAAGCCGAGCCATTGGTGTTTCAAATACCAGCAGGGACGCCCATGGTGAACAGGCTGCAGCTGAGCTTCCAGATAAAGACAAACTTGGAAGTCCTGGTGATCTTGTGAAATACATATGGATCACAATAGAACGGTATCTGACTGGCTTGCTTGGAATATGTCCCCATGAAAGATCAGTCACTGGAGGGGAACTCGTGTTTGGTGAAATAGTGGGTGAGAAAGGGTGAGGAGCCCCTCAGTGAGATGGTTTTGTACAAGAGCCAGAGCAGTGGACTGAAACACACCAGGAATCAGGGCACTGTGGTCACTAGGTGGGGTGTAAGGGGTACAGACCAGTCTGGATAACACTATCAAAGAGAATAACACTAAAATAACTTTCTGTAAAATTTCTGTGCAGTGTTTCAGCAGAAATTTATTATTTTTTTTATAAGAGTACCCCTGTAGTTAGTTATAAAAACAAAAACACTTTTTGTAATCCCGGCTTACATGTATTAACAAGGCTAAAACTCCATTCTAATTTACTTTTTGAACCTCTGGTCAGAGCTGTCATTATTATCCAATTACAATGCTTCTTCAAATCATAGGGTTTCTTCTGCAAGAGCTACAAGCCTGTGCTGTTGTTTTCATAGTTGCCAGTGTTTACATAGTTGCCAGTGTTTTCATAGTCGCTGATTTTGTCAAATTTTATAGTGTTTAGCTACAATATTATAGTAATTAGTATTCGTGAATCTACATTAATAACGTTTTTTGAGAATGAAGTAGTAATTAAAGGAAAAGAAGAAGAAAAATCAAAACAGGCTTCTACTCAGTTACTCATAATGTAACTAATGATGTAATTCAGTGTAGAATGATTTCACACAATTTTGTTGTTAGTATTCTTATAAGAACATTTCAGCATTTACAACTATATTTATCATTGTATTACTCTATAATTAAAATTGATAATAAACATTAGTAAGGATTCTACCTGGTATAGCTCGAGAAGAAGTTCATAAGGAGAGGGACACCATGAGTTCCCACAGTGGGTAACACCAACCCTAGTTACACCACTGGATCATGGGATGACGCAGGACTAAGCAATGTTTTGTTCTGTTGTACATAAGGTTGCCGTGAGCTGCAGCAACTCAGTGGCAGTTATCTATCTGTACACAGTGCCTCCCTATTATTCAATTTCAGCTTAGTTTCTATTTCATGGTTCACAAACATTAACTACAAAAGGTGAAGAACTTTGTGCAAAAGTGGCACTCCATGGTCAAGCTGATGAGTAGTTTGTACTTTTATCAAATGTTTCAAGTATGGACTATGGAATGTTCATCACCTCTACTAATAATAAGAAAAGCAATTATTACTATTATCATGGTCAACATTTGTGAGGATTTCTCAAGTCCCAGACATTATTCTAAGCAATTTATTTGTACTAATTCATTTAATTCCCACATCAACCCTAATGAATTCGCTATTAACATTTTAGAGTAGTTAACTAATTTCCCCAAGGTCACCCAGCTAGAAAATGCAATCCAGTTTTATGCCCTCCAAGTACCAAACACTATGAAACAAAAAGACCCCGTTACAGAGTCTGGGGACGTGGGCTCTTGCTTTATGTCAACACCAACTGCTCGTGACTGTGGAGTGTCAGCAAAGCTCTCTGCCTCTGTTTCTTCATCTACAATATGAAGTTTAGATTAGAATGAAATCTTCAAGATCTGAGAATCACACAAACCAATACAAACTATGATTTTAATTAAATCTACATTGAGAGGTCAGGGCTCAAAGAGTGAAAGTGTAGGGACCATCCTTAGGGTAAGAACTTCTGACCAAAAAAAAAAAAAAAAAAAAGCAAACTTCCCCCTGGGACTTTATTTTTCATGATTACTATGGTTTGAAGAGGTGGAGTTTTGTTTTGTGAGGGTTCATTTTTGTTTTTCTTATTGTCAAATAAAAACAAATGAAATGCCTATTGTAACAGGTGGCTCTTTGTAGGGAAAGTACCAAAACAGAAGTAGCAACAGCTGTGGAGGAGGGTGTTTCAAGGCACGTATTAAAATGAAGCATCATTTGTTTTTATAAAGAGATGTTTATTTTGTGATAATGGATACAATTAATAGCAACATATGCTGCTGGGTGCCTACCCATCAGTAATTAATGTAGCACTAATTTAGATGCTTTTAAGAAAACGTAATAAATCTGTAACAGTAACAGAGCTTCCGGACTCCTGAAATGTCAACGGCCTCTGTTGAATCAGTGCGGGGCTCAGGCTTGCTTTGCTGTTTCACACTGCATGCAAGTTCCTCAGACTGAACCTGATCCTAATAACAATGATGAAGAAAAGTGCTTTGTGCTTCTAATTGAACAGTGCAGGCATTTTCAACGGAGATCCAGGGGAGTGAGCAGTAATTATTTAACTTAAGAACAGCTGTGCACTGACACCATTAATGTTCATCTGCCTTCTTTTACAGTCACGGCAATATGGCTGTTTTCAGCAAAATTTCAATTAAAGAAAACTGGATTTAAATATGAAAGTAAAGATCATCATATGAAAAATGATACCATAGCTGGTGGAAAAAAGGCACATCCCAGCTGGAGTCAATGGGCTTTAAAAGTTTAACTCCATAACTCACAGGTAGTATGGGACCTGGGATCACCAAAGCCATGGTTCAGCAGCAACCCCTGTTAGAACCAGAGATGGGAATTTGGTCTAACATTTGTCTAGCTTAAACACCAAAGGTGATGGCTCTCCCCTTTATCCTTTTCTGGTCAAGTTCTTTATTAATTATGCTTGAGGCAACATTTTCCTTCCCCTCCACTTTAACCCAGGAACAACTGATCCCAGATTATATTTCTGTTGAACAGAACTAATACAACTATTTGATTAAGCCTGTATGAATAATGTCCTAAGGTTACTGTAACAAAGTACTACTCCAAAAAAACCAAACTCACTGCTGTTGAGTTGATTCAACTCATGGCAATCCATCCTCGAGTTTCCAAGAAGATTGCCCAATCTTCCTTCTGAGGAGTGGCTGGTGGGTTTGAACCGCCAGGCTTCTGGTTAGTATAAGCACTACACTAGGTGGCTTATAAGAACAGAAATGTATTGTCTCACAATCGTGGGGGCTGAGAGTTTGAGATCAGGCCATGTTGATGTTGTCTGAGGCTCTGAGGAAATCTATTCCATACCACTCTCCCAGCTTCCAGTAGATTCTGGAGTTCCTTGATTGGCAACTGCGGCGATTCTTGGCATCATTCTTCTGTTTCCTTGTTTCTGTGTCTCTTGTCTTTTATTTGGACATAAGTCATATCGGATCCACCCTACTTCTTTGTGATGTCATGTTAACTTAAAACTGATAATATCTTCAAATATCTTTTTCCCAAACAGGGTTACATTCACTATTATAGGGTTTAGGTTTTCGACATATCTTTTGGGAGATACAATTCAATCCATAACAACACTCAAGTCTTGGTGCCTATGCGAACTGCAGAAGTCCCCAAATACCCACAGAGGAAGATGTGGGCACTGATGGCACTGGGCTGTGACCAGAAAATGTGGGATCTTACTCAGCTCTGATCCAACACGGTATTTTCTGTGGGTGTGTCAGCTCCCCTTTCTGCAATCCATGCACCTCTTGCCTCTAAATCCTCTTGGGCTGCTCCCATCACTGATATCCTCTTCCCCCAACCACTTATATAGCTCAGTAAGGCCCAACCTTCAGGACTCAACTTGACCCTCTTTTCTCACCAGAGGTCTTCCCTGACTTCTCCTCCCCTACTTAACCTATTTTTGACACATTCTTTGTGATCCCACGAGACTCTCTGCTTGCTTTACCCAACATCATGAAGGGGAAAGAGAAAGTGGGGAGGGGGGGTGAGAGGACAAGCTGTGTGGCTAGACTGCCTACTTCAAAATATTGATTGTGCCCTTTACCAGCTATGTGAATTTAAGCAAGCTGTCCAAGCACTCTGTGCCTCAGTTTCCCTAGATGAAAATTTAGGATAATGATAACAGTACCCTGTTCAGAGAATGATGGTTAGGATCGAATGAAGTCATACATCCAGACTGGTACCTGACTCATAGCAAGCAGTCAATAAATATTATTCATTTTATTATACTTTCCTTTTTTGTCTTCCTCATGAAAATCTAAGGTCTCTAAGATCTAGAACTTTAACAAAGAGGAAAGCAGAGTCCAGCACTCTAATTTCTACTCCAAAACTTCCTATCTCTGTGACAGAAGGCAAGTTACTTCACCTTAACGAGTCTCAATTTCCTCAACTGACTGTTGGGCATGAGTAGTACCAACTCTGTAATAAATTAAATAAAGCACTGAGATCCTTATGTGGAATTTAGTAAGGGCTTGATGGGTAGATGCTGTTGTTAGTTGTTGTCAAGTCAGCTCTGACTCACAATGAACTCATGTACTACAACAGAATGAAACACTGATTCTGCACCATCTTCCCGGTCTTTGATATATTTAAGCCCCTTGTTGTAACTATTGTTTCAATCCATCTCCTTGAGGACTTTCCTCATTTTTGCTGATCCTCTACTTTATCCATCACAGTGACTGTTTCCAGTGATTGATCTTTCCTTCTGACATGTGTCCAAAGGAAGCAAGACAATGTTTCACTGTTCCTGCTTCTGAGGAATATTCTGGTATTATCAGCTATTGGCATTTTTTTATTATTACTGTCAGTATCTAATATAACAGGACAGACACATAAACAGATCATTATAAACATGATGCAGGGTAGCAAGTGCAATGACAGAGGTATCTTCTGATGACTTGAAGTCACAGTGGGTCCCACAAAGAAGAGGATGATGAATACCTCAGCAGCTGGCACATTGAGATCCCCAGGTTCCCAGTCAGCACTTCATAGCTGGCATCCTCCCTTAGAATTGCACAGATTTCCTGGCACCCCATGTGGTTGGTTGATTATGGCTGCAGATGATCTCCGGGTCCTAATCTTGCACACTGTGAATGTCACTTTATATGGTAAAAGTGACTTTGCAGATGTGATTAAATTATGGATCTTGAAATGATGGATCATCCTACCTTATCCCAGTTGGCCCTAAATGAAAGTAATCATAAGAGTCCTTATAAAAGGGAGCAGTGGGAGATCTGACCAGAGAAGAAAGTAGACACCAGCATGACAACAGAAGCAGATATTGGATTGATATGGACACAAGTCAAGGAATTCTGGAAGTCATCAGAAAATGGGAGAAGCAAAGAATAGATTCTCCCCTGAAACTTCCAGAAGGAAACGGTCCTTCCAATACTTTGATCTTAGCCTCTGTAAGACCCAGTTCAGAGTTCTGACCTCTAGAACAGTAAGGAAGTAAATAAGCTGTAAAAAACTACCAGGTTTGGGGTGATTTGTTAGAGCAGCAAAAATAATAATAATAAACTCCAGAGTCTATGAGTGGTGCAAAAGGTTAATGTGCTCGGCTGCTAACAACAAACTTGGTGATTCAAGTCCATCCAGAGACATCTCAGAAGAGAGGCCTGATAACCCACTTCTGAAAAATCAGCTGTTGGAAAGCTTTTGGAGTACAGTTCTACTCTGACACACATGAAGTCACCATGAGTTGGAGTAGATTTGACAGCAAATGGTTGTTAGTCATATAAAGAGTGGAGTGGCAATATAAGATGCTTGTTTAGGCTTTGCAGAATTGCTAGTTTCAAAACCCTGCAAGGCTCTCTGGGGCATAAAGTGTTCTTTTCAGAAACAGAGAACAAGGCAGCATTCATGTTTTATAGGGTAACATGTCTACCTTTGTTTCTCCATCTGCTCCGTGGAGATAGATGGATAATTCTCTCTCAGCGTCAAGGCATCTGACTCATCTTGAAATGGGACTCTTGTGATCAAAAATCTTTGACTATATAAAAAGGTTTCTGTGGTTGAAGAGTTCAGTGACAAAACCTAATGTGTTATTAGGCAAATGAAATTTCTATTGAGATTTTTTGAAAAAAAAAAAAGATGTTTTTATAATTTACATCATTTACATTTATTATATTCAAATAAGATCCAGAGGGCCTGTTTTTTTCATGATTCAAACTACAAGAAATGCTTCTAAAGTTATCTCAACATGTAATTATGTCTAGATTTCATTACATTTCTAGGCTCTGGTATTTTTTCTCCATTTATAGTTCCATTTATAGTCTTCATCAACAAAGTTTGAAAGAACACTAAGGACATAAATTGGAAGAGAGGATGGAAGAAAACATGCACCAAGAGTGGGTTTCTTGCAGGATGTGGCTCTGTTTACATTATTCACTTAATATTTATAACACTCTTGGAGGCAAGGTCCATTATTACCATTTTTCAGTTTATTTCCTTCATTCATTCAACAAGTATTTATTGAGCTTCTGCTGTGTGTCAGAAACTCTGCTGACCACTGCGGGCACAATGATGGATGAGAAAGACAGATTTTCAATAGAGTTTCATTTTTGTACCATATTCTTTAATGTCTACTCTCATTAGTTACATTACAAAGAAAACAACAAAAATGCAAATTTAAGAGGAACATAAAATTTTCTCAAGATTAACATCATCAGATGTTGGATGTAATTTGGATTCTTCAAATCAAATATTTATGTTAACACCCTAAAAAGCCTCTTGTGCTATAAGACACCATGTGAAAATAATTATTAAATTCAATCTGGTATTTCCTTCATTAGCAGTAAAAATTATCTATATTTAAACTTTGTTAATTGAAAACAAATGCTAGCAAAAAGCCACTGGCATATATTTAATATTCAATAATGGAAGGTCAGAACAAAATGACCAAGGCAAAGCAAGATACTGGGAGAAGCACACGATTTAAAGGCAACAAAGATAAATACTATTGTCATCATATGCTGTCAAGTTGGACCCAAATTATAACGACCTCTTCTTGGGTTTCCGTGGCAGAATCACTACAGAAGTAGATTGCCCAACCTTCTTTCCAAGGAGGTGCTTATGGGTTTGAACCACCAGCCTTCTGGTTAACAGTCAAGTGCCTTAGCACTATGCTACCAGAGCTCCTCATTACATGCATAATCCCCCAAGAGTAGTAGTAACAAAAATCTGAGTGGATACATAGATAGACACACAAGCTAAATAAATGTGAGAAGGCAAATGGAAATACATCCACAAATACATTTGTTTGACAGAACATATTTCTACATATGTAGCTATGTGTGCTGCAAATATATGCATGAATATAGTAGAGCACAGAGGGGGTGAGTTTATGAAAACCTATTACCCATAAGCAAAGTCCTTGAGGGAATGAGTAGCTGGGCATAGGAGATAAGAACCATAGATTCAAGGGACATCAGAGTCAATTGGCATAACTTACCTCACAAAGACAATGTTCTACATCCTTCTTTGGTGAGTCTGAAAAGCTTGTGAGCAGCCATGTACGGTGCAACTATTGATGTGTTCCCATCTGTAGCAAAGAAAAGTAAAGATAATCAAAGACACAAGGAAACCATTAGTTAAAAGGGCTGATGGATCATGTGAACCCCAGCCTTCAAGACCCTTTGACCAGAAGAACTAGATGCCAACCATTTTGAAAGAGATAACAATAGAAAGTGCCAGATAGAGTGGGAGAAAAATGTAGAATAGAACTCAAAATCATAAAAAGATTATACTTACCAGTCTCATATAGACTGATGGAACCCCTGAGGCCATGGCCTTTGGATACCCTTCAGGCCTGGAAGTGAAGTCACTCCCAGGGCTCAACTTCCAACCAAATAATAGAAAAGCTTATAAGGTGAACAATTACACTAGGGAAGTGTGCACTCCTTAGAACAATCAGGCCTATAAGATCAAAAGAGCGGCGCTTGACCAGGAATAAAGCTCAGGAGGCAGGAAGGGACAGGAAAAAAAGGACTAATGGAAACAGTAAACCCAGGAAGGAAATGGGATGAATGCTATTACATTGTGGGGATGGCAATCAATGTCACAAAACAAAATGTGTATGAATTGTTGAATGGACAACCATTTTGCTCTGTAAACTTTCACCCAAATCACAATAAATATTTATTTTAAAAAATAAATAAAACATGAAATTTATATATGCTTTGGTTTTTAGCATAAAATTTAATAAATCCAAACATCAGTTGCCCAAAGCTATTTAAGTCTTTTTTCTTTGATATTGTAACATATAGTTCTGCTCCAACAAACATCTGAAAATATCCTATAATATCACACAAAATATGCCATTTCATATGTGTTTTGTTTAGAAATCATTTATCAACTAACAATTTTACATTAAAATGTGCATATTATTGGTTAAGTGGCAATTTTTTAAGTTAAAATATTTTAAGTTTTATAACTTAATATGTAATAATCTGTAATTTAATAATTACATTTTTTTTTGCTTTTTTTTTTTTTT
>NW_006922038.1:1722378-1724263 GCF_000298275.1 Orycteropus afer afer
GCAATCCTTCTGCCTAGTCCGCCATCTTGCCCTGCCTCCAATTACATATATTTTTAAAAGATTGTATCAAGATTAACCATATAAAACATTATTAATATACTGACCCAAAATAAAATATTTTTACTTAAAATAATTTCATCATAAGCCACTGCCAAAGGGGCACAGAGGCTGCATCTTCTGACCTCCTCTAACCACAAAAGAGGAAGACAGAATCACCATCAATAGCCCAAGGCCTATCCCTGTGAGGCCAGACATGCCACCTCCCTCCAGCCCTTTCACCAACCCTGACACCAACTGTTCCTCCCGCAGCACTCACCACCTCTCTGCTGGGTTCGATAATTCACTGCAGTGACCACACAGAACTCACAGATTATGGGGTTTCTTAGGGAAGCAGCAGGATACAATTAAAGTTCAGAAATACACTCAGTCCCTTGCAGCTGGGCGTCTCACTCAGCAGTCGGCAGTCTCAGTATCACATCGCTCTCTCAGTAGTGTGTGTCTCCTGGTGTCTCTCTCCCAGCAGCACGTGTATCTCAATGTCTCTCAGGAGTGTGTCTCTCTCAGCAGCATGTCTTTCTCAGCCAGCAGTCAGAGAGGTTCCTTCTGCCTCTAGGAGGTTTGAGCCTGGCAGAGTGGCCAAACTAACCAATCCCAACATCAGAATTCTATGCACTTGAGAGAGAGAAGTTCCCGGAAGATTGTTTCATGCCACTCTCAACAGAAATACCCCAGGTGGACAACTTTAACAATCAGGAGCTACTCAGTTGTTCATGACAAATTCCACCACAGAGTTTATAAAGACATATGGCTAGAAAAGCCACACTATGTAATTTACTACACCACAACCACATAGAATGATGAAAACAATAAACTAGTGGGGTAGAGTTGTGAGTCAAGAGTTTGATATTACTTTGAAAGCCATTAGTCAAAAATAGTCTGGAAAACACAAAGAAGGAAATAATTTTCTAAAATGCTAATGTGGCTAAACCACTCCTAAAAGTTTTCACAAACTTCACTTGTCCTATGAATGAAATACAAAGTCTTTGGCAAGACACATGCACACATGCATGTGCACATACACATGTACACACCCACAAGGAGTTCTTGATCTTGCCCATCTTCTACCTCTGACCCATCCCCCACATACGCACAGGCATGCATGCATGCACCTGCTCGTTCACACACACTACCTCTTCTTAATACCAAACTACTTCTACTTTTTTGGACTGCTAACTTTTTCACACCTCTTGCTTCTGGGCATGGTGTCTCTCCTCTGCCTTAAAATGCCACTCAAGCTGGGCATCCTTTGTTAAACTTATATACTGTTGTTATGTGCCATCAAGTTGGATCCGACCCATAGCGACCCCTCCTTGGGTTTCTGAGGCAGTATCACTATGGAAGTAGATTGCCCAACCTTTTTTCCAACGAGTGGCTGGTGGGTTTGAACCTCTAGCCTTCTGGTTATCAGTCAAGTGCCTTAGGCACTAAACTTACATACTAGCTCCTCCCAAACTCCAAATAGCTTCTGTGCCAGGTAATTGATTCTACTGATGAAGTTGCCTCCATTGAGAACATGATGCTCCTGTCTCCCAATGTCTGGGATTCCTTTAGGGCAGGGTCTAGAGCCATTTTTTTTTTTTTTTTTTTAACTTTCTAGTGTTTGCCTGTATGCTTTTACTAAGTAAGTGAATGTATAAATAACTGAGTGAATATGCCTCAGGTTTCACATCTGGAAGTTGGGATATCTTCGCTCCCAGCCACATGGAGCCGTACAGAGGACTGGGGTAGAGGGTCTAAGTAGGGAGGCTCTATTCCTAGTAAAAAAGCTCTGGTGGCATAGTGTCTAAGGCATCTGACTGCTAACCAGAAGACTGGTGGTTCAAAC
>NW_006922038.1:1724363-1728766 GCF_000298275.1 Orycteropus afer afer
CACTACTCAGAAGGAAGACTGGGCAATCTACTTCCATAGTGATACTGCCTCAGGAACCATGGAGGGGTTGCTATGAGTCAGATCTGACTCAACAGCAGGGGGTTTTGGTTGTGGGGGGGGTATCAGGTTACAGTGATCGAACAAGACTGACTGCCATTGTCCCATCAGAATATTTTCATAGGCAATTATTTGTTTGCCTTGGACTTTATTCTAAACTACCCATGCTTTGAAATGATCATAATGGAATGAATCCCCATGTAATCATCCTTAAAGGAGTCCATGGATGGCACAAACTGTTAAGCACTTAGCTTCTGACTGAGAGGTTGGCGTTTGAACCCAGAGATACCTCAAAAGAAAGGCCTGATGGCTTACTTCTGGATAAACTCCCTATGAAGCACGTTTCTACTCTGACACTCATGGGGTTGTTAGGAGTAAAACCAGACTCAATGACAACGGATTCATCCCCCAAGAAATACTTAGTGAACAACAGCTGTGAGCCCCTCTGTATCCTGGTGCCGGAGTTGTACCATGGCCTGCCTCACAGGGCCTGAAGTCTGCAGTGAAGACAAAAGACCTAGTCCATAGTCGTATGTTTATTTCTTTTCTCAAAGCACAGTTTTGTTTCCATTCATAATCGGAGCCTAATGATCAATAATGAGTTGTGTGGCAGGTGATTTGTAGTATATTACAAGCATCTAAATCTCAAAAATTCTAGTTTGACCAAAACAAACATGGAGTTAAAAACTCCTCTGTTCTGCCCCACATTCGAATTTCCTTTGAGAATGACACCAACAAAATTCCAAATTAAAAGATAAAATGAGACTCTTGAATAGCTGGTAAAGTGAAATATGCCTTTTGAATTCCTTTTCATTGGTTTTCAGTGATATTCATTGGTTTTTTATTCGTTTGGGCCATGGAAATGTTAGTAGTATGAAATAGACTATATATTTTAAAAATCTCTTAAACAGGCTATATCACAGGATAGACCAGCCCAGGCCCAATGTCTCTGGTAACATTTTATGTAGATATTTAATATAAATGGCAGAGTCTCAAGGCTGATGAGTTTTTCATTTGTTTCTAATGAGCAAAATGTGCTTAACATTTCTCTGCACTATAAGCCAGAGTTTTATAAAATCTGATTAAATGATTCAGCTATAGTGAAATAGACTAAAAGGGTCAGACCAGAATTTTTACATCTGCCTCCAGCTATCTAATAAGAGACTTTGCAGATTGTTTCAGCTAAATGTGAAGCTATTCAAATTCTCAGCAAGTATTTTAAATCTGCATTTGACATTATAGACCACATGTCTAATAATTAGCCATGTGTTAAAATCATAGGATTTTGTTTCACCAACAGAAGAGACGATTACTTTAAAAATAAATCCTAGTCCGAATGAATGAACCGGCCTGTCAAATGCCTGGATGAGAGAAACAAATATGCTGGGGGAGGGAAGTGAAAATGTACCACTTCAATCCATAGTTAGAAATAGCTTTAAATTCTGTATCCTCGTATAACTGCCAAGTGTTATAAATATTCTAATCCATGTCTTTACTATGTCTTTCAAATCAGAAAAACAGAGAATAAAGGTGATACCTCATTGTTCCAGAGAATGGTAATTTTTCCACTGCTTTAAATAGTTATCTAATTGGTGAGATTATTTCTAGGCCTGAAGGGTAAGCTATCAATAAAAATAATGAAGATTTTGCAGTAATTATAGGGGCCTGTGTTAGTATACGCTTATTTTTCCTTCCCCTGAAGTATGTCATGCAATTATTTATACACAAAGCAAAAGAAATTGTTATTAAACTTTTATTAAAGAGGTTGGGGACAAGTTATTCTTCCACTAAAAAGTTTAATGGTTTTTAAACCAACCATCCTCTAAAGTATGGTGACAAATCGGTAGACTAATGAGACTCTGTACGATGACTTATAGGTTAGTAACAAATGGTATGTCCTACAGCCCAAATGAATAACTCTTTAGATATAAACACCTTTCAGCCTGAAGAATTCATTTTAAGCTGAGAGTTTTATATACACATTTTTTCATACATTCATTTGCTCTTTGAAGAAATATTGATTGGGTTTCTATTATATTCCCAGTATGGCTGTGGGGGGAGGGGAGCAATGAATTACGTTACTGGCTTGTGTATTCTAGACCTAGTTTGGGAGACAAAACGTACATGGAACAAATGAGGGCATGCAATCAGTATGGTAGAGACAAGAGTTGTCACCAGTGAAGATGGAATGCAAAGTGAAGGGGAGTTGGTGCTGAAAACCTAGTAAGAAAAGTGAAATAGAAAGATGGGTATACCTTTGGAGAAAATTTAATGGAGGTTCCAGATGGAGAAAGAACTGAGAAAAGTCTTGAAATCTGGATTAAACTCAGTGTGTTCGGCAGAGCAAAGGAAAAGGAGGTTATGGATGCAGAGGAATGGGGGTGGCACCGCTGAATTGGGACAGTGACATCAGATTATGGAGGACTTAGTATAACAAATTCATTCCTGTTTTACTTTTGCTTATGTTATAAAAAATTTCAAAAAAATAAATAAATGAGAGTGAGCAAACCGATTCTGCCACTAATCTGTATGACCATAAGCAACTACAGTACTTCAATATGTCTAAGCCACTACATTCATCATGTATACATTGATCTATTGACCTAAATTAAAGGTCCTTTTAATATCTCTATCTTCTGTAAAATTCTACAAGTCCAACCAAACTGTGCACATAAGAGATAGACGACAGATGCTAATACCAGCCAATGTGTCCACAATACCACACTGCCGTTAACACCAAACATTAGATTATACAGATAAACACATAAACACCTGAGATGATCAAATGGGGGTCAGTGAACAGAAGTATACTCTAGACCAAGGATAGATTCAGCTAAGGCTAAGCTTGCACAGACATCAGTGATACAAAATACCTGCAGTCCTTACAGAAACAATAGAAGACATACACAGAGTAATCCCTCACCGACATCCCAACACTATGGGAGAGAAATCCAATAGATCTACTACCTCAGGGCCATAGTACTGGGGATACCAGACTCAATTGGCAAAACAAAATACATAAAAGCATTGCTGCACATCCTGCATTGGTGAGTAGCGACTGGGGTTTTAAAAGTTTCAAGCAGCCATCTAAGATGCAACTAATGGTCTCCTAGCATCAGAAGTCAAGAAGAAACCCCCCCCCCCAAAAAAAAAAGCATTTAGAAGCAATCGGCCCTACGACATGATGGTCCTCAAGATCAGAACTGGATGGTGCCTGGCTACCAATGCCAACCACTCAGAAAAGGATCAAATCTGGAGATCCTGGCTAGAGTGGGAGGGAAAACATGGAACATAATCCAAAAACTCAGTAATGACCAGAATTACTGGTCAGATGAAATCTGGTGAGACTCCCAATATTATGGCCCTGAAATACATTCTGCACCTGGAATAAAACTCACCCCCAGGGGTGGGCTCTCAGCCCAATAGTTAACAAGATGTATACACAGACCACTCAACCCAGGATGCCACACCCACGCACTCTATGGTAATAGATCCCTAGAGCAATAGACCATGGGACACCAGAGGACCAACATTCAAACTGAGGAAATGCAGGACAATCAGGAGTGCATAATTATGAGGGGCACAGGGGGAGGGTTACAGGGTAGAGAGGGGAGGAGACTGGGTTTGGGTTGGACATGGCAAATGGGGAATGAAACTAAATGTACGCGTTACATTGAATGTAAAACAAGCTCTTAAAATAAAACAAAATAAAAATTCTACAAGTTCAAATTGCACAGAACCTAGCCTATTCAACATGATAGTAAAAGTATATTAGATACAACTATAATGCAGGTACGGAGCTGAGATGGTGTAAGGTTAAGGCATTTGGCTGCTAACCAAAAGTTTGGTAGTTGGAACCTACCAACTCCTCTGTGGAACAAAGATGGGGCAATTTGCTTCTGTAAAGATTTATAGCCTTGGAAACTCAACGAGGGTCGCTATGAGTTGGGATCAACTCAATAGCAGTGAGTTTGGTTTGGTTTGGCCAACGTAGGAATTCAAAGCTCTACTTGATCTGGAATAAACCACTTACACTTGAGAAAAGGATGGAATTAAGGGGAGTTAAGTGTAAGTTACCTTCTCCTCCATGGCCCATGTCTGTATTTCTGTCTATGAAACACACTGACTCCTACTCTATGCTGGGACCTGCATTAGATGCCTTAAGTGAAGTTATTGTTATACTCATGTTAGAAATAAGAGGCTTGGCAACTGTGACACCAAAGTTGTTGTTGTTGTTGTTGTTAAGTGCCATTGAGTCGTTTCCGACTCATAGCGACCCCATGCACAGCAGAACAAAACACTGCCCGATCCCGCGCCAGCCCCACAATCCCTGCTATACTTGAGCC
>NW_006922038.1:1732001-1741078 GCF_000298275.1 Orycteropus afer afer
CTGTGCTACGCCCGTGCTTACCTTGCTCCCGGAGACCCGGTCCCTCTCGGGAGGGTAACAAGGGAAAGTGTTCAGTGCAGATCAGTGAGTAAGCACCAGCCTGCCCGTGCTTACCTCGCTCCCGGGAGCTAAGCACAAGCCCACCCGTGCTTACCTTGTTCCCAGAGACCTGGTCCCTCTCAGGAGGGTAACTAGGGAAAGTGTTCTTACAGTTTAGAAGGCTAGAAGTCTTTAGAAGGCTGTAAGCACAAGCCCGCCTGTGCTTACCTTGCTCCCGGAGACCCGGTCCCTCTCAGAGGATAACAAGGGAAAGTGTTCAGTGCAGATCAGTGAGTAAGCACACCGACACCAAAGTTACACAACTAGTAATGGATCAATCTGTGATTCAAACCCAAATCAATTCCACTTTGAAGCCTGTTTATTCTATGTCCCTTAGTGAAGATCCATGGTGGATCTCTCTTGGGTTTATTTTTTTAACCTAAAAATGCCTACTATATTGTGCCATTGTTCTTGACAAAAAGATTTACTCGGCTCACAGTTTTATGTCAGTAGTCATTTCCTCTTAAAACTCTGAAACACTCACTTCCTTCTGCTTTCCTTCATGGTTGTGGAAGAGTCTGCTAGCAGTGGGATTTTCTGTAACTGCTTTTTGGTGGTAGTAGAATTATATATATATATGTATAGTCTCTCTGTTATGGATTTTCTGAAATATCACTACATTGAATGTGCATGGATTTCTTCTATGTGGGAAATGTCATGCCTTTCAACCATTATCTCTTAAATTGTCACCTCATCTTCCCAGTTTTCTCATTCTGGAACTCTGATTTGAAGTATTATAGATCTTCTCAATCTTACCCTTCATGACTCTTACCCTTCTGTTCCCATGCATATTTTTCCATTTGCTAGTTTTTACAGAAGTAGATTGCCCAGTCTTCCTTCCACTGAGTGGCTGGTGGGTTTGAACCACCAACCTTCTGGTTAACAGTAAAATGCCTTAGGTACTACACCACCAGAGCTTCTTTTTGTTATTTATTTATTTATTTATTTGTTTGTTTGTTTGTTTATTTATTTATTTATTTATTTAGTGTTCAGTCTTCCAGCACTACACTCTGGATAATTTCATCAATCATTAATTCCCTCTTAATCTGTGTCTATACTACTTAATTCATTTCTTAACTTTTAAACTTCAACAATTGTATTTTTCATATCTAAAAGTTCTACTTGATTCTTTTTCAGAACTTCTTGGGAAATTTTGATAGATTTGAGTTGCTTTTAAAATATTTAACTTTCATTTTATATTTAGAAACATTTTATATAGTTATTTTATATATCTTCAAACTATGGGAGTTGAAACATGCTATGTTGTGTGTGAGGTTTTTTTTTTTTTTTTTTGCTTCTATTGATTATTATTCATGGTAGCTAATTTTCTTAAATAGTGATTTTTGAAAGTTTCTTCATACTTTATTGAATTTAATTTGTAGAAATCTGTACAGTGAATCTGAATTAGCAATGCTCTTCTCTATAGAAGGTGACATTTTCTCTGGTGGGTTTGATCACCAAACCCACCAGCCACTCCTCAGAAGGAAGATTGGGCAATCTACTTCTGTAATGATACTGGCTTGGAAACCCAAGGAGGGGTCATTATGAGAAGGATCCAACTTGAGGGCAGTGAAGTTTTTTTGGTTTTTTTTCTTTTTTGGAAGAGCCAAATACTGTTCACTGACCTGAACCACATTAGCTTCCTCAAGGTCATTAATTTAGAGATCTCAATTTCCATTTCTCACCTGTTCTCAGGTCCAAGACTTAGTCATTTGATCTAGATTACCAAAGTGATAGTCCTTTGGCCTACCACTCCATTATATGCATTTTCTGTCTTCTCTCAAAGTGATTTGCAGCATTTTTCCTCTCTTAGACTTTCCTTCTTAGAAATACTGCTGACTCTTCTCCCTCGCCTTTGACATTTGGTCATCTAACCAGCATTATCAATATTTTCCTCAGAGTAAGTTTTCCATTTGGCTTTTTTTTTTTTTTTTCCTCCAGAATCTGTGCCCCTCTCACCACTCATATCTTCTCCCATAAAGCTTTAAACATCCTCAATGGACTTTTCTAGTTAGCCTTCTTATTTCTCACATAGCATGATAAGGTCCCATTTACCCAAACACCTATTTATGCATTTACTGCTTAAAAGCTTCGACTTTATCACCATTAAGTACAGCAGTGGTCAGAAAGGTTGCATTGGAACACAGCTACACCTATTCAACTACCTGTTGTCTATGGCAGCTTTCATGTTACAACAGCAGAGCTGAGAGGCTGCAAACCCTAAAATATCTGCTATACTTTGCAAAAAATTTTGCTAACCCCAATCAACAGAATAAAACCTGAACTCTTGTTCTGAAGTATTTGAGGATACAAAAAAGCTTCTTCAGTCTTCTCTCACAACCCTCTTCTTAAAGAACCAATATCTCAAATTATATCATTTGAGATATCATAAATATCTCAAATTATATCAAATTATATCATCAAGGCACATGCAGTTCTAGAATTTCTACCTGTGTCCTCTTGATTATTTTTTACCCTAGCCATTTATCTAAGATTTGCACATCTTCTATGGCCCAGCTTACACACATTTTTCCCCATTAAGCTTTTTCCCAACCACCTTACCCTGTAGCTTCATTTATACTATAGCTCACAAATTATTGTCTCAGAGTATCAGTCTACAATGATATTTCTTTTTTCAAATTTATATCCCATTTTGCCAATAAGACAGTATACCATGTCTTCAAAGCCTCTCAATGGTCAGCACCTAGGATAGGGACTTGAAACATAGCTAAGTGGAAATTTGGGGTGGAGAGAGGAGATATTGAATTTAGAAACAGTTGGATTTAAATCTATTTCTACCACTTATGGCTTGAGCAATTTCTTAGCAATTTCAGAGCTGCCTGGCAGCATTCACTGAATGAATGGATAAAAGTATAAATCACAGAAAGTTTTCAATACACACCTCTTCTATTTTTCCCATCCACTCCCCACTTCCCTATGCACTACATAGTGAGAAGTCAATATCATGGAGACTTCATGTTGAGTAGGATGCAGAGAAAGACTTTATATACACTTTATTTGTTAGGAAACAGATGAACAAAAATGTAAGGTAAAGAAAATCAAAAGAATTACATTTGTAAGTCATGTAATTACTTCAGAGTCTCAAGAAGACAGTATTATCCATATTATCTTACTTATTAAGGTCATGCTTTCAAAGAGTCTATCCTCCAGAAGTCATGAAAAGCTGCATAGTTGGCCTCAAAAAGTAAAGATTGTTTCAGAAATTTGGGGGTTTTTTCAGGTAAAAAAAAAAAGTTCATAATTCCTAAACAAAGTGTCTGCAAATATCCAGGGCTTCTCAGTTAAATTTCCTTTGTTGTTTGCCTGTAATCTTTGTTTTTAGGTGCAGGATTTTATATACCAAAAAAGATATGAGAAGGTTTCCCATTAATCCTATATTCATTTTCCTTTTGTCCTGTCCCTATTGGACATTTGAGGGCAAACGATATGATTAGTTATGGCTTTGGTAGAAATGGCTGTGATTAAGAGGCTCAGTTCCATGCTAGACGAACATTATTTTTAAAATTGCTCTCCAGTCAATTCTGACTCATGGCAACCCTGTGTGTAACAGAGCAGAACTGCTCCATGGTGTTTCTTAGCTGTAATCCTTATGGAAGCAGATCACCAGGCCTGTCTTCTGCAGCACTGCTTTTTTTGTATCGCCTCTGGGTAGATTTGAACCAGCAGCCTTTAAGTTGGAAGCCAATCATAAAGCACTTGCACCACCAGGGACCATCTGCTAGCACAGTGCAGTGAATTACTTAATAAGGCTCATCTAGTCATGGTCTTTGTAACTCCCACTAGATGACTGGGTGGTACACTGCAAATATGAGGTGTTTGTAGCCCATCAAGGAGATTGGATAGCTTCATAATAATGTAAATAAGGTACATGGCACCCTTGTGGGTGTGGGATTGTGGAGATAAGTGTGTATGGAACTTTAATGTGAGAATTGGTGAGTTTTGCCATCTTCTAGGCTTAAATGGCCATCCCAGAGGCAGAAAGGGGGAATCTCACTTCCATCAAGAAAGAAGAGCCAGGAATGGAGGGCATCCTTTCAACTCGAGATCCCTGTGCTGAACCTTCTCGACCTAGGAGACAGACAGAGCTGTAACACTTTGCTGAGATCCAAGAAAAGATGAGAAGCCAGACAGCAGACCCCAGAAGCAGAGACAGAGCAGTGGGCCCCCTCATCCATGGAGTGAGAAAGCTAAGTGCCTTTGGGCAGGAGGTTTGCTGGTGGAGTTGAGTGCCTCTCAGAGCATCTATTTGCAGAGCTAAAAGAACTTTATAACTCTTATCTAAGCAGAGCACAGGCCAACTGGACACAGGGCCAAAAGGCTAGGCCAGAGAGAAGTGTGCCTATGCCATGGCTGAGAAGTTGTCCTGATTGAAGAACTATGTCCTGAGTTATTTCTGATCCTGAAATGTAGCCTATTACTTTCCTAAAAACCAACTAAAAAACCAAACTCACTGCCGTTGAGTCGATTCAACTTATAGAGACCCCTCCTTGGATTTCCAAGTTAGTGTTTCAATGGAATTAGATTGTTCAATCTTCTTCCCGAGGAATGGCTGGTGGGTTTGAACCGCCAGCCTTCTGGTTAGCAGTCAAATGCCTTAGGCACTCATATTTGTAAGTATTGTCTGTGAGTTCAGTGTGGCCATTGCAATGAATTATTAGACACTGCAGAGAAGTAGAGAATACTGTGGGAGGGATAGTTGGTGTCAGAACTGACAAGAAGTTTAGAGAGTGGTGTCATGTCTGACCTCTGCTTCATAGGAATCAGCCTTGGGTTGTTGCCCTTGATCCTTCTTACCCCTTGTGAAGTTAGAGGTCAGATGCCATCTCACACCCCTTTTTATAACTAAACATCAAAATCCCAGGATCTCACACAAACCATACAGCCTAGTCTGCAGCTGTGTGATAATGGGTTAAATTGCTTAGGCTCTCTGCATTCCTCATTGGAAACACAAGTAGATTAGATTGGATGATCTCTAATGCTCCTTCTAGCACTAGACAATACCAGGAATCTTTGCAAATCCTTAGGGCACTTTAGTTTCAAGGGTCATATTAGTTTTATTTTTCTTTCAAAAACACTGTGCCATTTTTTCCTTCACAATGAAATCAGGAAACTTTTTTCAGCAGAGAAAATCCACAAGTTCCATGGCTCGATTTCAGATTTATTGAAGATGGAGAATCCCAAACACACAATAACATCAAGAAAATCAATACTTGACATGTGTAAAGGTTTTGAGGACCAATTGTTTTCTCCTATATTTTGGGAAGAGGAAATTGTAAAAAATCTGTACGTGGATAATATTGAAAAAGTGCAAATCCTCCTTCAAATCTATACTCTTCCCATATTTCTACATGTTTTTACCATCAGCTCTCATTCAATGAGGAGCTCTAGTGGTACAGTCGTTAAAACATTTGGCTGCTAACTGAAAGGCCAGCAGTTTGAACCTAACAGCCACTCTGCAGGAGAAAAATGAGGCAGTCTCCTCCCATAAAGATTTACAGCCTTAGAAACCCTGTTCTAGGGGCAGTTCTAGTCTGTCCTATAGAGAGGCTGATAGAATCAACTCAATGGCAGTGGGTATTTCTATCCAGGATTGAGAGATTCTTCCTCCGGCTCTTTTGTCAGCAACTTCTTCCAAACTTCCAAGTTCTCGATGCTTTATGGCTATGGCTGTCTTTTGTATCCCTTTTCCCTATTTCTGGCTTTGGCAGCAGTTCCTGTGCATTATTTAAAGTGAACGAATAAAGATTATGCATAAATGCCTATAGCTTCCTCTCTCTCTTTCCTCCCCTGCTCCTCACATGATGATAGTGGAGCTGGGAAGGAGAGGAAGTCAGGTGAAGCACAAAATAATTTATTATACTTTCTAATTCTTCAGGGAGTATTTTATCTCTACTTTCCTCCCACACACATTGTATACACACCACTGCCCTATGGGTCACTTCAGACGCCCAAAAGCAAGTCAGACAAAACATATATTACCTGTAAATTATCTCTGTAAACCATGTGAATCAGATAACACAACGGCCAAAGGCACATCCACTGAAAAGGCTGAGTCCTGTGATTAATGAATTGGAGAAAAAGGAGGCAAATAAGTAGACAATTTTAATGAACCTCTGACCCACCTCTAACACTTGTAAAGAAGGCTTACCCACATACAGGAGGAAAGCAGGAGAAGATGTAAGAGAAAGACAATACTTTAAAGATGCAGCACTAAGCAAGGCATAGACAATTAGACACAAAATTGACTTGTCTTCGAAATTGTAGTCTATAAAGGTTATGATCCAAAGGCCCACTCATCACCAGCCCAGCACACACGACCCCAGAAAAGCAAGCTGCACTGAATTGTTGCCCCACAGACTGAAACAGGAAGTCCATCATATGCAATGCCTCATCTCTATCCACCCAAGTGTATCTGTTATTATAGGAAATATTTTTTTTTTTTCAAATACTGTTAAACTTTCTATTGTGATTTGGGTGTAAGTTTACAGACTAAATTGGTTTTCAACAATTCATATACATTTTGTTTTGTGACACTGATTGCAATCCCCACAATAGGAGAGTGCTAATTCCACTTTCTCCCTGTTACTAGAGTCTCCATTCATCGTTCTCTCCTATCTCTTCCTGCCTTCAGATTTTTAGCCCTGGGCAAATGCTGCCCTTTTGATCTGGAAAGGTTAACTGTTCTAAGGAGGGAGGACCTGGCAGGTGTTACTGTTCACCTGATAGGCCTATTGTTTGGCTGAAACTTGAGCCACAGTGGTGAGTTCTGTTCTGGGCTTGAAGGGTGATCAAGGGCCATAGATCTGGGGGTCTGCCTGCCAGTCTCTATCAGAACAGTAAGCATGATCTTTTATGTTTTGAATTTTGTTTCACAGTTTTCTCCCACTCTATCCAGGACCTTCTCTTGTGATCCCTTTCAAAGTGGTCAGTAGTGACAGCCTAGCATGATTTAGTTCTGATCTCAGGTTTGTGAAATCTGAAGTTCCTTTGGACTAATTGTTTCCATGCATCTTTGATTTCCTTCACTCTTTTCTCTGGGTAAGAAGAGACCAATAGTTCCACCTTAAATGGTCATTCACAAGCTTTTAAGACCCCAGTTGCTACTCATCATGTTGTTGTTGTTGTTATGTGCTGTCGAGTCGGCCCCGACTCATAGCGACCCCTCCTTGGGTTTCCGAGGCAGTATCACTACGGAAATAGGATTGCCCAACCTTCCTTCCGAGGAGTGTCTGGTGGGTAGGATATAAAGATTGTCATTGTGGACTATTTTATGTCAACCGATATTGATGCCCCACCAGGCTATGGTCCCAAGACCCCAGGCCAACCAACTCATTCCCTCAAGATGTTTGGTTACAGAAGATTTTGTTACTTTGCCCTCTGTTCACTCTACTATTTTCATAGATACATTGGCAGCACATATAAATAGATATGTAAATACCGTCTGTCTAGGGATATCTGTAGGTATAGTCTTACTCACCTTGCCACACCTGTTCAGCTTGTATGTCTATCTATATAACCATTTGTAGATTACTTTTATTATTGTATTTATTATATATTTATTACAGTTATAATACCTAACAACAACAACTGTTATACCAGATTGTGTCTGTAATAGTATTTACCTTTGTTGCCTTTAATTCTTGCGCTCCTGCCAGTGCCTTCCTTTGCCTTGGTCATTTTGGGCTGACCTCCCCCTTATTGTATACTGTCCTTCCCCTCACCCAAGTCAATACATGTCTACCCTCTAGTTGGTGATTTACCTTCCCTTCACCTCCCACCCCTGGTAACTATCAAAAATGTTTCTTTCTGTGCGTAAACCTTTTCTTGCTTTTATTATTGTGGTTTCAGACAATATTTTTCATTTTGTGATTAGCTAATTTCACTAAGGAAATGTCCTTCTGGTTTATCCATGCTATGAGATATTCTTTAACATCATGTAGTATTCCACTGTGGGTATGTACCATTCATCAAAACGGATGACCCCTTTGGAGGCACTCACTTGGTTATGCCAAGAGATTTGGAAGACAGCAACCTGGCCAACTGACTGGAAGAGATATGTATTTGTACCCATTCCAAAGAAAGGTGATCCCAAAGAATGTGAAAAGTATAGAACAATATCATTAATATTGCACACAAGTAAGATCTTACTGAGATAATTCAAAAAAGTTTGTAGCAGTATATTGACAGAGAACTTCCAGGGGTGCAAGCTGGATTCAAAAGAGGACGTGGAACAAGGGATATCATAGCTGTTGTCAGATGGATCTCGGCTCAAGGCAAAGAATACCAGAAAGATGTTTACTTGTGTTTTATTGACTATGCAAAGGCATTTGATTGTGTGGATCATGATAAATTTTGGATAACATTGAGAAGAATGGGGATTCCTGAGCACTTGATTGTGCTCATGAGGAACATGTACCTTGACCAGAAGGCTGTCATTCGAATGGAACAAGGGGACACTACATGGTCTAAAATCAAGAAGGGAGTGTGTCAGGGTTGTATCCTTTCCCCACACTCATTCAATCTATATGCTGAACAGATAATCCGAGAAGCTGGACTATATGAAGAAAAACATGGCATCAGGATTGGAGGAAGAATCATTAACAACCTGAGATACACAGACGATAATGACTTGAGGCACTTACTGATGAAGGTTGAAGAATACAGTCTGCAGTATGGATTATGTCTCAATATAAAGAAAACAAAAATCCTCACAACTGAACCAATAAGCAGCACCACAATAAATGGTGAGAAGATTGAGGTTGTCAAAGAATTGATGCTGCTTGGTTCTACAATCGATGCTAATGGGAGCAGCAGTCAGGACATTAGACGACTTGTAGCATTGGGAAAGTCAACCACAAAGGAACCCTTTCAAGTGCTGAGGAGCAAGGATGTCTCCTTGAGGACTAAGGTGCACCTGACACAAGCCATGATATTTCCATTCGCCTCGTATGCATGTG
>NW_006922038.1:1741193-1742791 GCF_000298275.1 Orycteropus afer afer
TGGAGGAAGTGCAGCCAGAATGCTCCTTGGAAGTGAGAACGGCCAGACTTCGTCTCACCTATTTTGGTCATGTTGTCAGAAGGGACCATTCCTTGGAGAAGGATGTCATGCTTGGTAGGGTGGAGGGTCGACAAAAGAGGGGGAGGACTTCAACGAGATGGATTGACACAGTGGCTGTGATGATGGGCTCAAGTATAGCAGGGATCGTAGAGCTGGCGTGGGATCGGGCAGTGTTTCGTTCTGCTGTGCATTGGGGTTGCTATGAGTTGGAAACTACTTGATGGCACCTAACAACAACAACAACCATTCATCTGTTGATGGCCACTTAAGCTGTTTCCATCTTTTGCTATTATGAATAGAGCTGTGATGAACATGGGTGTGCATATATTTATTCATGTCACAGATCACATAGAACTAGTAGCAAAGCTGCTGGATCATATGGTATTCATGCTTACAACTTTTTAAGGAAGTGTCTTAACATTTTTCAGAGTGATTGTACCATTTTACAGTCTCACCAGCAATATATGCCAGTTTCAGTTTCTCTATACTCTCACAAGCATTTTTTATTTCCATTTTTTTGAACTTTGCTATTAATGCTGGGGTGAGATGGTATCCCATTGTTGCTTTGATTTTCCATCTCTCTAATGGCTAATGATTGTTTTAATGTGTTTGTTGACCACCTGAATCTCTTCTTCAGTGAAATGTCTATTCATGTCCTCTGCCCATTTATTAATTGGATTGTTTGTCTTTTTGTTGTTGAAGTGTTGAAATTTCTTTTAAATTTTAGAAATTAGTATCTTATCAGATATGTCAATGCTAAAATTGTTTTCCTAGTCTGTACATTCTCTTTTGACTCTTTTGGTGAAGTCTTTTGTGTGGGTGGGTGGGTGGGTGTGTGATTTGGGTGAAGGTTTACAGAGCAAATTCACCTTCTATACAGCAGTCCACATATACTTTGTCTCATGACATTAATCACAGTTTACCACAATGCAACAGCATTACTCATCTCTATCTATCTAACAGCCTTCCCTCCCCTCCCCTCTCACCCTAGTAACCAACAAAGAAAATTTCCTTCTTTAGATAAACCTTTACTTAACTTTTACAATAACGGACTAATACAATATTTGTCCTTTTGTGATTGACTTATTTCACTCAGCATAATGTCCTCCAAGTTCCTCCACATTATGTGGTATTTTGCAGATTCTACATTATTCTTTAGCGTAGCATGGTATTCCATTGTGTGTATGTACCATAGTTTAGTTATCCATTCTTCAGTTGATGGGCACCTAGGTTGATTCCATCTTCTGGCTATTGTAAATAGTGCTGCAATTAACATGGGGGTGCATATATCTGTTCTTGTCATGGCTCTCACTTCTTTACGGTATATACCTAGTAATGGAATGGCTGGGTCAAATGGTATTTCTAATTCCATCTTTTGAAGGAATCACCATACTGCTTTCCACAATGGTTGCACCATTTTACAGTCCCACCAGAAGTGAATGAGAGTCCCAATCTCTCCACAACCTTGCCAGTATTTGTTATTTTCTGTCTTGTTGAACTTTGCTACTAGTGCTGGAGCAAGATGATATCTCATTGTT
>NW_006922038.1:1756999-1763594 GCF_000298275.1 Orycteropus afer afer
CAGCCAAGGGTCATTCAGGCTCTTCTTGGTGGTTTTTTATTGTTGGCCCACTGGTGGAGAAGGAGGTAGTGGCTCTCACTCAGTAAGTGAAGTTGCAGGAGGTGTGGGTGTATTTGTGTCTTATGGGGACTGTTGTTGTCTCCCACTCAGTTAGACACAAATTACAATTGAATAAAGATCAAAAAACTTTTCAGTCTTGCAGGTCTGGAGTGTCCTTGGGGTTGTTTCAAAATGGCGGTGACCTCCGGACCGGCAAAAATCCACAGCTCAGCTCACTTTCTCTTCACCTTCTCTGTTTATTCTTTAGCCACCAGAGCAGTCCTCTGTGAAGTCCCTGGCTAGTAGTGCTGATTTTTAGGTTAATTCTTAGATTCTACCACCACTCAGGAATCTCCAAGCTCTCTGTGCCTTCAGAATTGCTCAGGATCATTGCCAGACCACAACTCCATATGTCTCCTTTTTTGGTATTTTCACACAAACTCTTCTGCTAGTTGGGGTTTAGTCCACTTCTATATCCTTCCCTTCAAGGCTCAGGTGTTCAAGATTATCTTCTATATCTGTGTTAATTGGTTTTCCTTTTCTTTGTTGAAGAAGGTCTGTGCAGTCTTTCTGCCTAGTCCGCCATCCTACCGGAACTCCACCTCCTCAGCAATTCTTGAGGGTGGTTGGTACTCAGGAGGTGGAGAATCCCCAGTGAGCCGAGTCACTCTTGGTGAAGTCTTTTGATTCATATAAGTGTTTAATTTTAGGGGGTCCCAGTAATTATCTAGTTTGTCTTCTGCTGTTTGTACATTTTAAAGTATGTTTGAAGTCCTATTTATGTCATAAATTAGAGAAAAAAATGAATTGTTCATAGTTACACAGATAATAAGTAGCAGACCAGGGTCTGAACCAGGAGGATCTAGGTCTCTATTTGGGGTATCAAGACAAGTATGCTTAAAGATAAAAGAAAAACATGGAAAGAGTAGATGCAGAGGAACATTGGGAAAGAGAAGAAAAGAGCCAACAGTGAATTCCTTAATTTGTGCATCTTCCATTTAGGAACCCTCCCCAAAACACTCACTGCTATTGAGTTATTCGAGCAACCCTACAGGACAGAGTAGAACTGCTTTATAGGGCTTCCAAGACTGTAAATCATTATGAAAGCAGATTGCCTTATCTTTCTTCTGAAGAGCAGCTAGTGGTTTTGAATGGCCAAACTTTTGGCTAGAAGCCAAATGCCTTAACTACACCACAACTAGAGCTTCTTTCAGTTTTGGAAGAATATGTTAAATTTTTAGAAATAAATCTAAGATCTCCATTCAAAGTTGTATCTCTGACCTTCTTTAAAGATTAACCTGCCTGAATGAAAGACTGAAAATGTTGACCAGATTAGGCTAACAATGATAAAATGCACTCTTGAAAGTCATTTGTATGGAAAGGAGGGAAGGATAGCAGTATCAGTGCTTTTCCAATTCTCCTTGGCAGTAAAATTGAGAATACTAACCTTTCATTGGCTCCTGAGCTACCAGGACCTCCCTTCCTTTCTCTGTGTCATAATCCTCAAACACAAAAGCAGATAAGACCAAGAAGGCAGGAGTTTTCAATGAAATAAACTCACCCAGCAGAGTGATTCTGAATTCTCACAAGCTCTCATCTTCCCAAACAGTGTTAAGATTCTGCAGAAATGAAAGGGCTCTGCAGGCTGTTATATCAGGGCCTTTGTCAATTTACATTCAATGATCAGCTCAATGCTTGGTGTTTTCAAGAACTTAGATGTGTCCAAAGTTTCAATCACATATCCTGGAGTGTATTTTGTAGTCAGTCCATGGTAGTCTGGAGGTAAGGAGCATAGATTCTGAGAAGCTTGTATGGTGTGAGGTTTGTGAAGAGGCCCTGAAGGGGAATAGTCACCCAGAGGACAGTCATGATAGAACCTCTCATGTCCCTCTTTACATCGTGTATCTTTCCCTCTGTCACTGCAATTGACTCAATTCCAAATTATAGCAACCTATAGAACAAAGTAGAACTGACCCCTAAGGTGTCCAAGGCTGCAAATCTTTACAGAAGTATGTGCCTCACCTTTCTCCCACAGAGCAGCTCATGGGGTAGCAGCTGAATGGATTAAGCACTGAGCCACCAGAGCTCCTTATACTTTTTTTTTTTATGTCTACAAAATTCAGGAAGTGCTCAGGGTGATTCTACCTGGAACTACCAATTATTATCAAATAAACTCTGAATCACAGTGACCCACATGCGTCAGAGTAGAACTGTGCTCCATAGGGTTTCGATGGCTGATTTTCAGGATCAGACCACCAGACCTTCCTTCTGTGGTGTCTCTGGGTGGACTTGAACCCCCAACATCTTGGTTAGCAGTTGAGCATTTAACTGTTCACACCACCTTGGGATTCTTCATGGAAACAAGCAAGGCTGTAAAGGAGAGCGTTGACAAAATTGAAACCACTCTCCAAAATAAAAGGCTTCCATGATGAAGTAAAATCAGGAGTCTGTACAGATTTGGGGGAAGTACTGGGCTTGCAACACCTGGATAGTTCCAAACCAAGATTTTCTAAAACTCTGAGGGATAAATAGTATACTGGGTTGAAAAATGTCCTCTAAAATTCCACGTCCTTCCCAGAACCTCAGACTGTGATTTTATTTCGAAATAGGGTCATTGCATGTACAATTTTTCTAAGTTGAAATGAGGTCATATTGTAAGGTCATAAGATAGGAGTAGGGTGAACCCTTAATCCATCATGACTGTTGTCTTTATAAGAAGTGGAGGAGAGACAAAGAGACAGACATGGAGGAAAGAATTATATGTAATGATGGTAGCAGAGGTTGGAGTGATGTATCTACAAGTCAAGGAATGCGAACAACTTCCAGCAATGCCAGGAGCTAAAAGCAAGTCATGGAACAGAGTCTTCCACAGTGCCTTCAGAGAAGCATGACCCTTCTGTACCTTGACTCCTGATTTCTATCCTCCAGAAAGGTAGGAAACAAATTTCGGTTATTTTAAGCTGCCCAGTTTGCAGTATTTTGTTATAGCAGTTCTAGGCAAATAATATGGATAATATCTACTTCCACAGAGATACAGCCTCAGAAACCCAAGGAGGGGTTGCTATGAGTCAGAGATGACTCGACAGCACATAACAACAGCAATAACACCACCACCTACTAGAGTCCCTGGGTGGCACAAACGGTTAACACTCAACTACTATCCAAAAGGTTGATGGTTTGAACCCATCCAGAGGCGCCCTGGAAGACAGGCCTGGTGATGTGCTTCTGCGAGGTCACAGCCTTGCAAACTCTATGGAGCAGCTCTACTTCGTACACATGGGATTGTCAGGAGTCAGTACTGACTCAACAGCCACTAATAACAAAAACAAAGCACTTACTTTGTGCCAGACTGTGCACATGCCATGTGTTCTTTCATTTAATTCTCACAACAACCCCTCGGAGGTAGGGGTTGTCCCAGTGCATAAATGTTGGAACTGAAATTCAGGGAAGACAAGCATCTCATCAAACATTACTCTGCATGGACTGGAGAAGCTGCTGGAAAGAATAAAGTGTGGCTTCTGGCTCAGGCTTCCATGGATCCTTGGGAACTCTCACTCTCCAAAGCCCTTGGCATTCACTAAAGGTCAGACATTCATCCCAAATGACCAAGCCTCGATAATGGTGCCATAAATCCAAACAATAGAATCTGACTCCCCCATAAATCATCCTGCTTCCAGCCAAGCCAAGAAGATTCAATCTCCTGGCACTAAAAAATTGAAGATGGTGTTCACACTCAACTCAGACTTAACAAATTGTCTTCACTTGGTTCTTTCTAAAAGAAATAAAATGTCAAGGCAAAGCAAAGTCTTTGAAGCAGTGGAAGGTACATGGCATCAAATCATTCAGAGTTCTTCCAGATCACACACACTAGACCTTCCCTTTTGGAAATTCTGATTCACTAGGCTCAGGTAGAGCTGAGAAATAAGCATATCTAAAGAGCTTCACAAGAGTTTTTGTTTTGCTTTGTTTTTATACATCATTGTGATTGCAGTGTGAACAAGCCAGTGGAACTCTATTGCATTAATTCATACTGGCAGGAAAAGTCATCTAAATTAATGACATATCAGTTATAAAAGATCTGTAACAAATTTTAGGTTCATTATCATGGCAATTGGTAAATGGGGACTAGAATGTAAAATTTCCTCTCTACTTAGGGAGTTTTGAAAGGACACCCTAAGCCTATGATAACTTCCAGATAAGCAATAATCCTCCTTGTAAGACCATGTCAGGAAAGAGGTATTGGTGACTTAATTTCCTCCCTTGTTAAGGGCTACTGGTCCCCTTAGTAAGTCAGAGTCCTAGAGCCTCAGACAGTACTATGCTGTGGCATTTTAACTTTGAGCAGCTCTTATAGTTCACAGCTGCACTAAGACACCCCTCACCATACATGTATTTAATGGTTCTTCCTTTCTGGCTGGCTGGTTCCCCACTACCATTATTGTTCAGCTCAATTTGCTAACCCAAAAGTTCAGTGGGGAGAAAGATGAGACAGTCTGCTTCTGTAAAGATTTATGGCCTTTGAAACCCTATGGGAAGTTTCACTCTGTCCTACAGGGTTGCTATGAGTCAAAATCAAATCAGTAGGTTTTGTCTTCTGGTTTTGGTTATGTCCTCATAAAAAATGTAGACTGATTTACCCTCATGAAAAGGAGCTTCTTCAGAGTGGGGATCAAGATAAGGAGAAAGAGCTTGGGGGTGTAGGTGGGGTGGAGAAGAAGTACAAGGAGAAAGAGAGGAAGAAGATAAAGAAAAAGAGGGAGAAGGAGAGGGAAAAGTCATCCTCCCTTTTGCCAAGTACTCACCATGAACACGCTGACAGGTACTCTCGCTTTGAATTATTATCTGGGAATACATTATGACTTGTCTGAAAAGTGGTTGCAGAAACTAAGGAAGTAAGCAAATGACCCTCTACTTTATTTAAGTGTTAAGAAAGATGGCCATTGTCAGGAAAGTTGACAGTATTAATTCAAAGAATTTTTTTCCCTGTCTTGAAATAAGGGACTGTTACTCTATACTACGACACTACTGGTTTGAGCTTGTCAGTTTGATGGGGAGCCATTTCTCCCCCACCCCCACCCCCCTTTGCATGCTTGCTTCCTTGAGAGATAAAATCTAGTTGTGGAGCTTCTATAAACAAGGTAACCCATGGGCTGAACATTCAGCAAGCACTATCTCTCTGGTATCAATACAAAGCTTGTTTTGCTGGGTTTGTTTGGGTTGGTTTTTTTTTTTCATATTTTAAAGGATGTGCTTTCTGGAAACACATTCCTTAAAAATGACTGACAATACAGATTGAAATGATGCATTAGTAACCAAACTTTCCTTATAGGGAATGAGATAAACAAACATCACGTAACTGGACTTGCCATTCTTTTTTTCTAAGCACTTCTTTCTCCCTTTAATATATGTGAAAAGAGAGATTTAAAAAATAAGGGAAACATTGTATCTGTGTGTATGTGTGTGGTATGTGTGCATACACACAAGAACCTACACTTAGTTGTACAAACACACACACACATATATATTTGCCTATACATATGTGGATGTTTACATGTACATGTATGCACATGTTTATATTTCTGTATGTGTATACATACTGATGTGTTTCTATATATAAGCATGTACATATATTATACTAGAAACATGAACCAAATTAGAGTGTTTTCTAAAGAAGTACATCTCAATAGCCCAGACCAAACCAAACCCACTGCCACTGAGTCAGTTATGACTCATATGACCCTATGAGAGAGTAGTACTGAACCATAGGGTTTTGAAGGCTCTAAGTCTTTATGGAAGCAAGCTGCTGCATCTTTGTTCTCAGAGCAGCTGCTGGGTTCAAACTGCCAACCTTTTGGGTAGTAACCTGAGCTTTAACCACTACACCACCAGAGCTCTTTTCATATCTCTCTAGAAAACCAAAATTGTTGTCTTCATGTTTTCTGACCTCCCAAATCTCAATTTTTTAAATATATAGTAGAAATTAATAAGAATACCTTTATTATAAAATTGCTCTATTGATTGAATTTAAAATGGATGCAAAACATTTATCAAAATATCTGAAACATGGTAGAGATCTTAACAGCCATTAGAGTCACAGCAAAGGGCAGTTGTCAAATGGGCTCTGATATCAGACCACCCAAAAGTTGTGATTCTGTCATTTACTGGCTGTGTGATTTTGAGCAAGTAACTCAATCTCTCAAAGCCTCAGTTTTCTCAGCTGTAAAATGTAATAATGTTGTTGTTGTTGTTATGTGCCGTCGAGTCAAACCCAACTCATAGCGACCCCTCCTTGGGTTTCTGAGGTAGTATCACTACGGAACTAGGATTGCCCAACCTTCCTTCCGAGGAGTGACTGGTGGGTTTGAACCACCAGCCGTCTGGTTAGCAGGTAACTGTCTTAGCCACATAATAGCATGTTGCTAACAGATATGTAGTGAGGATTAATTAAGCCAACATTTCTATAACAATTTAGCACAATGCTGGTTCATATTAAGCAATCAGCTATTGGGTAATTGTTATCACAAGAATAAACATTCTTTACTTTTCTAAACACAGT
>NW_006922038.1:1764379-1769224 GCF_000298275.1 Orycteropus afer afer
CACACAGCACACACACACACACACACACACATATATATACATATATATTGTTGTTGTTGTTGTTGTTATGTTATGTGCCGTCGAGTTGGCCCAGACTCATAGCGACCCCTCCTTGGGTTGTCGAGGCAGTATCACTATGGAAGTAGATTGCTCAACCTTCCTTCCGAGGAGTGGCTGGTGGATTTGAACTTTGCCAGCCTTCTGGTTAGCAGTCAAGTGCCTTAGGCACTATGCTACCAGAGCTCCTTATATATACACACATAAATAAATATATATATTGTTTTGGCTAGGCATTGTTGAGTCAGCTCTGATGCGTAGTGACCCTATGTATAACAGAATGAAATTGCTGACAACTTCAAACTTTTCTCCATTTATCATGATGTTGCTTATTGGTCCAGTTGTGAGGACATTCGTTTCCATTATGTTGAGGTGTAATCCATACTGCAGACTATAGTCTTTGATCTTCATCAGTAAGTGTTTCAAATCATCTTCACTTTCAGCAAATAAGGTTGCATCATCTGCATACTGCGGGTTGTTTATGTTTCTTCCTCCAACCTTGATGCTACATTCTTCTTCACATAGCCCAGCTTCTTGGATTATTTGCTCAGCATACAGATTGAATGAGTATGGTGAAAGGAGGGTACTCTGGTGTAAACCCTTCCTAATTTTAACCATGCAGTATCCCCTTGTTCTGTTCAAACAATAGCCGCTTGGTCTAGGTACAGGTTCCTCGTGAGAAAAATTAAGTGTTCTGGAATTCCCATTCTTTGCAATGTTATCCATAATTTGTTATGATCCACACAGTTGAATGCCTTTGCCTAGTCAATAAAACACAAGTAGACACCTCTGGTATTCTTTGTTTTCAGCTAAGTTCCATCTACCATCAGCAATGATATCCCTCATTCCAATCCTGTTTTGAAACCAGCTTCTATTTCTGCAAGTTCCCTGTCAATATACTGATGCGACATTTTTGGAATTATCTTCAGCAAGATTTTACTTGTGTGTGATATTAGTGACAATGTTCAATAATTTCCATATTCTGTTGGATCATGTTTCTTTGGAATGGGCACAGATGTTGATATCTTCCAGTCAGTTGGCCAGGTAGCTGTCTTCCAACTTTTTTGGCATAAATGAATAAGCACCTCCAACACTGAATCCATTTGTTGAAACTTCTCAGTGGGTATTCTGTCAATTCCTGGAGCCTGTTTTCTGGCCAATTCCTTCAGTGTAACTTGGACTTCTTCCTTTAATACCATTGTTTCTTGATCATATGCTACCTCCTGAAATAGTTGGAAACCAACCAATTCAATTTGGTCAACATATATCGAATTGGTCAAGATACACACACACACACACACACACACACATCGGTTTACAGAGCAAATTGGTTTTCTATCCAACAGTTCATACAGATTTTGCTTCCTGAAATTAATTGGAATCCCCACAATGTAACAACACTCTTCCCACTTCCCCCCTGTGGTTACCATTTCCCTTTGTCTTTCTTTCCTATCCTTTCCTGTCCTCTGATCTTTATACCTGGGCAAATGCAGTCCTTTTAATCTGGAATGCTTTATTGTTCTAGGGAGTGCTTACCTCCCTGGTGTTAATATTCACCTCATAGATCTGGCTACTATTTAGTGCAGCATCATGCAAAGGTGTACAGCTAACAATGGAAAAGGCAGTGAGCTGGCTGTCATGAAGCTTGCATACTTGTGCACTCATTCTCAACAGGACTGATGCCGCCCTCCAGGGGACAAAAGTTAGTTCTTCAGGGTGAAAAATCCTACTCTTATTAAAAAATAAAGCATAGATATCCATTCAGCACAAAAATAGATAAACAATATATTTGTGGCACTAAAATTCCATGATAGGGTAATAATAAGGGGAAAAAACTTCCCATTATTAGTTGTCATTGAGTTGATTCCAACATGTGGAGACCCCAGATATGCAGAGTAGACCTGCTCCATAAGCTTTTCAAGGGTGTAGCTTTTGAGAAGCAGATCTCCAAGCCTGTCTTCTTAGTCACCTCTGGGTGAGGAGTTTGAACCACCAATCTTTCAGTTAATAGTTCAGTGCTTAATCATTTGCAGCACCCAGGTACTCCTGAAAAAAGCTTCTTAGGGGGTAATAATGAAAAATATTGGAAAAAATTGCTGCAGTGTGAAAGGCATATATTAAATAAAAAATTGCACAAATAAATACATGATCACAAAGAGTCATATGTGCTTTGGGTAAAAAAAAAAAAAAAAAGGAGAGAGAGAATTAAAATAAAAAGAGACTGCATTTTGTTGGGAAGTTCAAAGAAAATGTGTCTGCATAAATGGCATTTTGGGTGAAACATGCAAGATGAGAAGAAGTTAGCCAGAAGAGTTTCCCAGGTGAAGGAATAGCAGATGGGAAGAACCCCACCAGCACCACCGGGGGGGAAGGTCTTGGCCCTTCTCAAGGATAGAAAGAAGACAATGTGGTTGGAAAACAAGAGCTAGGAGGATCAAGGCACAGGTGAGCATGCAAGGGAAGCCAGGGCTATTTTCAAGACAAGCAAGGGTATTCTCGAGACAAGGAGAGTTCGTGGGCACAGCGAGGACAAGGGTCATACCCTCAGAGTGATGGGAAGCCACGATGGAAAGTCACTGAAGGATTGTATGGAGAGAGGGGACCTAGCCAATTCATTGGTAGTTGTTGCTAAGATCCATTATACCAGGACTGGGCTGGAGGCATGAAAAGAGCAGATGTGGGAGTATAGCCTGAAATATCCCAGAGAAGAATGCTTGATGGCCTGGACTAGAATTGTGGCCTCGAAATGGAGATAAATGCTTAGATTCAATATACATTTTGGGAGGCAGACTTGGCGAGGCTTGCTGATGTGTGAGTGAAGACAATACTCCCATATCTCTGGAGTTCTTTAAGACTCCCCTCAAAAGCACTCTTTCTAAAGTTTTCCCTTACTTCATAAATGCTTGCTTCATGCATTATTGCAACACTTCTTTGTATTTTTATGTCTTTCTCCTGTCTGTCTTCCCCAACTGGTTTATTGTTGCCTCATCTCATGCACATTTGTACAATCAATTGGCACTGACATAGATTTTCATTAACTGTGTGACAGTGGAAATCAGACAGAACTAGGAATCCTATTTTCAATTTTAACAGATACCTAGTAATCATACTAAGTTTAGCTTGTTATGATTGCATTTAAGTTTCTTCTTTTATTGAAAACATTAATACTTATTCTATGTACCATGGTTTGTCTGAGTGTCCCACAAGATAATACATAGGATATGTACAAAAAAGAGAGCTCCGATAGCATAGTGCCTAAGGCACTTGACTGCTAACCAGAAGGCTGGTGCTTCAAACCCACCAACCACTCCTCGGAAGGAAGGTTGGGCAATCCACTTCCATAGTGATACTGCCTTGGAAACCCAAGGAGGGGTCCCTATGAGTTGGGTCCAACTCGACAGCACATAACAACAACAACAACGTACAAAGAAACGTAACATTGTGCAGCCACAATCAATATTTCAACATTTTAAAAATAAATCAACAGTAAAGATATATAACAGTTTGTTTAATTTCCACTTACAAACCACAGGTAAACCATGAAGTTCATGCCTCACAAAGAACACCCGTTATGTGCTGTGAAAGTCACGGAGGAGAATGAGAATCAGAGCCTCTTGGTATTTTCAAAGAAATGAAATACGTATAAACACAAAAAAATAAGGAAAGCCAACAAATATGGGAAAATATTTCTGTTCATTGGGAACAGATCTGTTTCTTTCCAAGTTAGTTGAAACTAATTGTATTATTAGTTTAATAGTATTCATTTGGTTTCTGCACATCTAAATTTTCATAGCATTTTGTTTTGTTAGGTTTAGATTATATACCACAAAGTAGGAAAAAATATACATATTCCTGTTTTACATTTTGAAAGTTAGAAAGATTAAGTGATTAAGTAGCCTTCAGGGCAGGGGGCATGGCAAACAGTTCAACACCAGGGCAAGAACCCATACTTAACATTCCAAACATCAAGCCAAACTCCATGGCATAGAGTTGATTCCAATTCATAGCAACCCCCATTGGGTTTCCAAAGTTGTAAATCTTTACAGAAGCAGATTGACTCATCTTCCTCCCTGTTGGAGCAGCTGGTGGATTTGAACCACTGACTTTCTGGTTAGCAGCCATATGCCTTAATCACTACACCACCAGAGCTACTTATACTTAACATTACTAATTACCTATTTGAAAAGTTAGGAGCTTTGGTAGCATAGTGCCTAAGGCTAACTGCTAACCAGAAGGCTGGAGTTTCAAACCTACCAGCCACTCCCCTGAAGGAAGGTTGGGCAATCTACTTCCACAGTGATACCACCTTGGAAACCCCAGGAGGGGTCACTATGAGTTGGGTCTGACTCGATAGCACATAACAACAAGAAATTTGAAAATCTGATCATGACCACTATCCATTATGAAATTTGGAAAAATACAATTGCCACTAGGCTGTTCTTTTTTAAAGGTAATGTACAAAAGTTACTTTCAGGAAGAATCAAGCATTGAGGAAGACAAGTAAGATCATTCTGTGGCATCAAATCTTTGCTCTTATCAATTAATAAGCATATATAACATGTAAAGTGAGTATTTCTACAAACCTCCATTATGATATGGTGAGGGTCTCAGATTATGCCTCTTAACATATGTCTGCTCTGTGCTTGTATAATTGTATTAATTTAGGATTTGCTTTAAAGTAAAAAATAAAGTACTATATATTGTTGTTGTTGTTGTTTGCCATCGAGTTGGCCCCGACTCATAGTGACCCCTCCTTGGGTTTCCGAGGCAGTATCACTACGGAAGTAG
>NW_006922038.1:1769324-1790563 GCF_000298275.1 Orycteropus afer afer
CTTCTGGTGAGCAGTCAAGTGCCTTAGGCACTATGCTACCAGAGCTCCTTACTATATATTATAATAGCCTAAAAAATCCATACGTAGCACCTAAAAAGAATACTCCTCCTACTGTCTCAAAGCATTAATTATAAAACTCATTTATGTGTTGTTGTTGTTGTTACATGCCATTGAGTTATGTGAGGAATCTAAAACTTGAGAAGAATTTCTCTCAAACTTGCTAAAAAATGAATTTATTAAATATTTCAACACTTTTCTCAACCTACATGCACACACGCATACAGATGTATAAACATCCTATAAATTTAAGGCAAAATCATCTAAGGAAGATCATTTTTAAAGGCCCAAGAAGTGTACTACCACCGTACCACCAATCACATACCATGTGATTTATTGAAAAGAGTTTTAAATTCACCAATTAAGCAAACTGCACTCATAATCAGTCTTCAGAATGGTCCTTAGAAGTCAATTCTTTCCCAGAATAAAATGATTCACAGATCTCTTTGTTGTTCAAATTGTTGTTATTGGTAAAGTCAGTTATAAAAACAATTAAGCCATTCCATCAACATATATAACTCAAATACCATTCTTTCTCTGCCGATCATTCTATTGAAGAAAGCAATTACATGTATGGAAATAAAACTGAGCCTTAGAAGATTCTTGATGTTTCCCTGAGATACAGCCTATATATTTCTGGCATTGTTATTTTTGCATATTTAAAAAAGTGAGTAATAGAAAATAGTTCAATAATTAATGGGAAAACCATATTATCTTTTGTCCATTAATGTTAGGTATTCAGAATTCTATAACCTGGAAGAATAAAAGTTTGACATATGGTCGAGATGAACAATAATTTTTCTCTGACAAATTCTGGAAGCTCACAATGGGCAATTGTACAATTGCATATTCTCAAATTCTAGCTCCCTTGAAACTTCCTCTTCCTCTTAAGATGAATCATGAGGACAAAGGGGTAAGAACTAGTGGTTTATTCTGGGGGAGTTCAGAGGCCATAGCCTTACCCCCAGAGTCCTTCGTAGCTAATCTCCAAACCATAGCCCTGTGTCTTTCTGAACATCCAGTACAAATTGTACTTTGTACCAAAGTAGAGTTACTTCCTGTCTCATGATCAAAACATGGAGTACAGAAGTTCTTAAATGAATACACTTAAAAAAATAAATTGAGTAATCTAGAAAAAGAATATTTTAAACTGTTTTAAGAATAAGATGTTCATACTAGAATGGTTACTTATCAATTATCACTTCATTTAACTTCTGGAAGAAGAGTCCTTTCTTTTCACACTGAGTAACTACAAGCTGAATAGGTTTGGAGACAGAAATCAATTAGAAAACTCAGATACTGGGATCAACTCAATGTTTGACTTCTAATTTTAATTTATAAAGCCAGAATCAAACTCTCATGGAGAAGTGAAATTAATTAATCCTTCTATATTCTCCTTAAGTGCTATTGCAGTACTAAAGCAAAAAGACAAACAAACAAACAAATCTGATTATTTCCTGCAGCAGAGTTTTAAAATTGCTCATAATAGATATTGGTTTTGTTTGTTTGTTTGTTTTTAAGCCACAATAGTACCTAGGAAATTTAAAGATTTTGTGTTTCTGTCTTCGAAGGGGAGGGGTTTTTTATTGCTTCCTATTGCAAAAGTTTAGAAATCTTAGTAGCTTGGTCAGCTACTTTTGTAGCATGAAAATTAAATACCCAGTTACCAAAGCCATATTCAGCCAAACTGGAGAGCTGCTGGAGGTAGATTAGCTAACTCATTTTATGTGAACTCTGCAAACAACCGATTAATCCCAAACCAGCTTTCAAAAGGAAACTGTGATACTAAAACAGAGAAGGGCCTGCCTCTGCAGACAGATGGAAATATGCATTGCCATGTGTGTGTTTGTGAATATGTTTTATATATTTCACTTATACGTATATGTACATTTCTATACATATACATCCATACAGAAATATTCCAGATATAGGTTTATCATTCATTCATTTAGCAAATATCTACTGGGTACTTGATAAATGTTAGCACTCAGGTATCAGTGAGTGTGGAAATTAAGTTTGTGTGTCTACTTGGCTGCGCCTGGTTTCGAGTGGCTGAGCAGCTGGATGTAGTTATTCCCCCGTGATAAGACTGGTTACCAACACCATGGTAGAATCCACTGGAGCAGCTGAGTAGCTGCTTTAGGGATGTGGTTTTCTTCTAGCATAAAAGAAGCAACTTTGAGGACGGTCTCTAGCTTTTGACACCCTGAATCTTGCCCGTAGCCAAATCGTTATTCAGCAGCCTGCCATGTTTTCTTGGGATTGTTAATAGGACTTGATTCAATGGCCTGCCATATGGTTTGGTAATACTGAGACTGCACCATTTTATTTGTCGACTTTGGGCTTGTTGGCCTCAGCAGCCAGCAGCTGCCTGAGTAAAGAGATGCCTCTAGCTTCAGTGGCCTGGGAGCAAGAAGCAGAGCTGAGGCCCAAGGTCCAAGGGCTTTCACCCAGCTCCTTGACCTGGCACTTTGAACTCAGACTTCTAGTCTCCAAAACTGTAAGAGAATAAACTTCTGTTTGTTAGAGTCATTCCTCTGTGGTATTTCTGTTACAGCGCACAGTAATCAAAACAGTGAGCTACTGTCGCAAAAATGCTGCCTAATAAAATACACAATATGCAGTGGTTGAAACCATCACATTTACTATTATAGCTCATGTGTCCAATGGTGCCTGAGAGTCTACTGCTCTAGGAAAAGCTTTGCTTCTCTCCAATGTTTCACTCCTGGGTCTCTGGGCTGGTTGGCTCCCTTGTCCATCTGTAGGTAAGCTGGGGGCTCATGACGATAACAAAAGTAAAAGATACAAAGCAAAAACAGGTAAAAGCCTTTTGAGGATTATGTTCTAAATAGCATGCCATCATGTCTGCTTCGTTCTATTGGCTAATCAACTCATGAGGGTTGGGGAAGTAGATTCCACCTCTACAGTGAGAGGAAGGAGTCCCTGGGTGGCATACATGGTTAAGTATTCAACTACTAGCTCAAAGGTTGGGGCTATGAACCCACCTAGAGGTTCCTCAGAAGACATGCCTATAAATCTGCTTTCTTGAAAAGCCTATTCTTTTCTGCTTTGTTCTGGGACTCTTCTATCTTGAGGTCGCTATGAGTGGCATCAACTCAACCATCTACAACAACAGTGAGAGGAAAGTGACACAAGCAGTTTGCACTCAAGTGCTAACCTATGAAGGTTGGTGGTTTGAACCTATCCAGCCACGCCATGAAAGAAAGGCCCAGAAATCTGTTTCAATAAAGATTATGGCCGAGAAAATCCTGTGGAACAGTTCTACTCTGGAACACATGGGTCACCACGCGCTCTGACTTAGCAATAGGTCTTATCTACTTACGTATTTATTAATTGAGAGATAAAATGCAAACTTACATAGCAAAGGGTGTGCAGGTGAGTACAGAATTGAGACCACTGATGCAATCTCCAAGTCCTAATATTGCCTTTGACACGGAAGCCCTCAGCAGTAACCTAAAGAAGCATAAAGAAAATCTAGAAGAATGACACCTCAAATTTTTATTTAGAAATCTAGTTACCAAAAAAAACATTTCCTGATTCAACACTATGATAAAGCCTAACACATTTATGGGTAGAAAGAAATTTTTCTTGGTGCTCAAGGTCAGGAGAGAAAGGAATTAATTCCCTATCTTGCCGTACCCGAGTTGCAGACCATTATAAAACAGGGTGTTTGGAAACAGGCAAAACTTGTATTCATGGATATACCTCTCCTCTCTTACTCATTGTTTACATCAACTTAGGTGATATAAATATTTGCTGAACTTCTGTCACTGTGGTTTTCTTTAAATTTGCACAACTCTGATCCCACACAGAGACATCTCACCAAGTAACTGCCAAGTTCTTTACGCATTTTCTGAACTTGACAGCTGAAATAACAGAATGTAAATCCGAATTTTTCTAGCATGAAACACATGACACTTATGTCCTCATTCCTCTCCTCCTGCTTAAGCTCAGCTCTACTGGGGAAAGCCCATGGGAAATGCCAGTCTCTGACTTATTTGCCTTATACTGCAAACTACCAGATGCCACCCAGGATACTGCCTTCAGCTCCTGCCATAAAACTTTGCTTTGTGCAGACTCAATTTCAAATGAGCCATGAAGTATTACATTCTCAAGAAGCGGAAGAACTCTGACTGGCTGCTCGGCAGCACAACAGCTGAAGTCATAGAAGAAACAGCAGAAGAGGTCGTAATGGATTTTGGGCTGTGCTTATAACTTGGAAAACAACTGTCACCGTGTGCTTTGGGAATTCTTCCAGAATACAGAAGCTGAATGTTAATATGGTAAAGAGTAAGATGTTGTTACAAGAATAGACAAGTTCTTTTCTGACTAGAGTGACAAGAAGTTGGTACCACTGATAAAATCTTGTCACCAGGGGCAGAGTTATTGATGATTAGATGTTCAATGATGAGTCTCCCCAAAATGTATCCCCTCTTTGGTGCTTCTTTGCATCCGTTCTAAAATGCACCAAACCCAGATGAATAATCCTTTCCAGGATTGTGTATTTGCTGTGTGTTTTAATATTTAAATTTAAAAATGCATATGACACTTAACTCACAGTGGAAAATACTAACAGCTGGCCCTCGCCATCAAATGCAAATAGGAAAATTTCGCTCAGCACATTTCTGATATTATAATTGGCATGTGTGCAAAATGAATTCCAACATGAACTTATCATCTGCTGCTCCAACAGAAGCTGATAAAATACTTAATAGACTTTTAATAGAGCTTCTGAGACCCAGATCATGAAGGAGCAATGCATGCCATTCCCTAACTTTCCTTTGGCGGCACAAGGCTTTCCATTAAAAAAAAAAAAAAAAAAAAAAATGGCATTCACAGAGGTTTCTCTATGAAGTTCATTTATAAATTAGAGAAAGGATCTTGCAGCTGATGGTTTTTGCTAGTACCCTCCCTCAGTAGAGACTCAGTGTTTGCTGGATAGAAAGAGCTAGAGAAACTCATATAAAAACAGGAAAGATACTAGGGAATGGGCTAGTTTATAAAACTCTGTATCAACACAAAGGTGGGTTGAGTAAGTCCTGTATCCCACTAAGAGACAAGAAGCAAGGCAAATTTTAATCAAAACTTGAACCATAGCATTAGGAAATGAGAAATATAAGAGAAAAAAAAGTTTTTCTGATGGATTAGTCTTTACCTTACAATTGTCTCTTTCAAAAAATGACAGAATTATTTCTAGTAGAAATAACATTTGATCCTGCCATTCCATTACTAGGTATATGTCCTAAAGAAGTGAGAGCCATGACAAAAACAGACATATGCACACCCGTGTTCATTGCAGCACTATTTACAATAGCCAAAAGATGGAAAAAACCTAGGTGTCCATCAACTGAGGAATGGATAGCCAAATTTTGGTGCATACACACAATGAAATACTATGCAACCCTAAACTATAACCCAGAATCTATAAAACACCGCAAAATGTGGATGAACTTGGAGGGCATTATGCTGAGTGAAATATGTCAATCATAGAAGGACAAATATTGTATTAGTCCATTATTATAAAAGTCAAGGAAAGGTTTAGATATGGAAGGAAATTTTCTTTGTTGGTTACCAGGGCTGGGAGGGGAGGAGAGGGAACACTGTTAGGTAGAGACAAGTATTGATTTGGGTGAAGAGAAGGGCAATGTACCAAATGTGAGTGATCAACATGGTGGCATTGAAGAAGAGAAAGACAGAGAGAGGTACATGGGAAGTACAGGTAACAAAGATGAACATACAGTACTGTATTGACAATGAAGGCAAACATGGGTAGATGGGTGGACAGGCTGAACTAGTAGGTATGTCTATGAAGTGGGGAATGTACCCAAGACCATGTCTAGGGTTGGCAGACAGCGGTCCTATAAGTTTATTTGTATGATCTGAATTCCCAGGTGTATAGTAGAGCTGACAAAGGGCAAGGTTGTAGTCACCTCTTGGTCACAACCAGCTACCCAGAGGGACTAAGTAGCTACCCAGAGGGACTGTGGGCTCGGGACCTTAGTCACAGAAGACATCAAGCTCAACTGGTATAACATACTACAAGAAAACACTTTTCCACCTCCTACATTGGTGAGTAGCGACTGGGATCTAAAAGCTTGCAAGCAGCCATCTAGATGCAATGATAGGTCTCTCCTCATCCAGAGCAAAGAAGAGTGAAGGAAACCTAAGATTCATGGAAACAATTAGTCCTAGTGACTGGTCCACCATGCAATCCACAGCCTATACTACTATGAGACCAGAAGAACTAGATGGTGCTTGGCTACCACTGTCAATCACTTGGAGGGGGATCTATGTAAGAGATCCTGGATAGAGGGGGAGAATAACGTGGAACAAGATTCCACCATGGAGTTGTTTACCAGTCTCATCATGGGGAATAACTATATCCAGCTGCCCAAACACTCAAAACCAGGCCCAGCCAAGTGGACATACAACTTAACTACCACAGTAGTCTTGATAATTTATTAATTCACAGTCAAACTGACAATGATTTTCTTTTCTTTTCTTTTTTAGAAATAATTCTGTCATTTTTTTTTTATTATTTCTTAGTTATTTTATTTTTTAATTGTGATTTGGGTGAAAGTTTACAAAGCAAATTCACTTTCCACACAGCAGTTCACATACACTTTGTCTCATGACATTGACTACAATTTACCACAATGTAACAGCTCCCCTCACACTTCCTCCCAATAGTTACCTCTTCCCTGTGTCCATCCCTCCATGCACTCCTGCCCTCTGAGCTGTCTCCCTGTGCATACACAGCCCTTCTTTCTCCCATGATTGTTCTCTCCAAGGAGTGTATCTACCTCAGGTAAATGTTCAGCTCATATGCCTGTCTTTTGTTTGGCTGGAAGCCACAGATGTGGCTTCAATTCCAGACCTGAAGGGCAGTGAGGGGCCATAGTCTCAGTGATTCCATCAGGCTCAATCACACCAGCAAAACTGTCCCCCGCCTTTTTTTTCCCAAATGATTTTGAGTTTTGTTGCACATGTTCTCCTTCTCTATGCAGGATCACCTACACAGATCCCCCTCCAAGTGGTTGACAGTGGTAGCCAGGCACCATCTAGTTCTTCTGGTCTCATAGTCATATAGGCTATGGATCACATTCTAAATGACTTTTTAAAAGAACAAAAAATAATTTTAAAAAATTATTGATAAACATCGTTTAAAAGAAAAATGAGGCTTCACTTGTATGGAAGAGAGTTAGTTGAAAAATTCTGATCCAACAAAATCAAATTCCCTCCTATCATGGTTTGCAAAGTGGCCACACAATGGCCTCATCATTATTTACATGATCCTTCACAATGAGACTTTGTAATTCCTCCAATCAAGAAATGGAGTCTATTTCTCCACTCCAAGAGTCTGGGATACAACATGCAATTTACTTTTACCAATGGAACACTTAGCAAATGTGAAGGAACAGAAGCTTTAAAAGCACTTGTGTATTGGTGTTTGTCCTTCTGTGCTACTGTACACTTGTACAATTCTGTGACCTCCTAGAGGCTGGGCAGCTGTGTAGAGAGAAGTCTGAGCTATCCCCAATGAATAGTTGTTCCAACTGATACCTCCAGCATGTAAGTGAGGCATCTCAGGCCACTGAGCCCCAGCTAAGCTGGCTCAAACCAGGAAAAAAAAAAAAAAATCAACAACTTACAGAAGCATGAGTGGTAATACATACTCTCTCCTTTAAATCATTAAATGGCAGGATGGTTTGTTACTCTGAAAAAGCTAATTGATAAGTCTCCCTAACATCATATTAGGGGAAAGAAGAATTAGGTCTCCTCACCATGAGACTAGAAGAAATGGCTGAGGCCAGCCACCATTACTCAATGTTTTGATCAAGGAGCCAATAGATGGATCCTGATTAAGAGGAGAAAAATGTGGAACAGAATATCAAATTCCTATGGAAACCAAATTTACTGGATCCAGCAGGACTCAGGGAACCTTCAAATTTATTGTCTTGAAATAATCTTTAAACCTTGAACCATAAACATCCCACAAGGTTATATGTAAGCAACAGTTTAGTTCAATTAAAAAAAATATGTCAGCCTTGAATAAAAAGAAAAAAAAAAATGGACAGGGACTCAAAACTTTGTACACCTAGTCCATTCCACAGGTTCCTGATCTGGGGCCTGAACTAATAAAAGTCATTCTATAACACACATGCACATTGTCTGCAATAGCACTGACAGTGACAATAACATGTATTGTGTTTATGCTATATTTCAGGAAATGTGCTAGTGATGTACTTGAACTATTATATTTAATCCTTACCATAAACTTGGAAGTAGATCTTATTAACATATGCATGTTACATTAAAAAAAAAAAATTCATAGGTTAAGAAACTTGTCTGGTGTCACCCAGCATGCTGACACTCGAGCACACTCTTAAAGAATAAAAATGTCTTGTGCACACATACGCAGAGGGTCAGCAAAAAAGAGGAAGACCTTCAAAGAGATGGATTAATACAGTGGCTGCAACAAAGGGCTCAAACAGAGCGACAACTTTAAAGACGGCACAGGACCAGTGTTTCATTCCGTTGTACATGGGGTCACGATGAGTCAGAGCTGACTCAATGGCACGTAACAACAATTTTTCAAATGTATGTAGATTGTATTGTGATGCATAAAATACAACAATACTTAATGGTGTTCCTGATTGTAAAATAATATTTGATGATAGTTTTACATTAAGTGAACATGTTTATATTCAAATAAGATGTGGACCAATTTAACCCATCACTCTTATGTCAATAGACAGAACCAGATAAGTAAGGTTCTCATACATGTATGTATTCATTCATAAATTACTAATCTCCTCCTATGTAAAGTTGCTTTTACAGGGATAGATTGTGGATATTTTGACAGTCTCAAAGTATATAAGTCAGCCCAACATCACAAATGTAAAATAGTTCTACAATAATATCTAATATTTAATGAGCACATACTGAATATTGAAGCTACTGAGGCTACATAAATGGGGCATGTTCAGATCTCAGCACGTTACATATATCATCACATTTGTCCCTCAAAATAATATAATTAGATACTATCACTATTCCTATTTTACTAATGAGAAAACTGAGGCACGAAGAAGGTGAGTAGAACACTCACAGTCATGCTAGATAGTATCCCAAAGGAAACGTCCCACAAAACGTCCAGTATGGTTGAACAGTGCTAAAAGGAAGCAGTTCTGTTCTTCTACACACACATCCACCACCCTTTTCCATTTTCTGGCTGTATTTAATTTTCTAATCCTAAAGCAAAAAAGCAGCAGTCGAGATATCAGACAATGTTCAGCACTGCGTAAATTGGCTGCAAGAGACTTCTTTCAAGTGCTGAAGAGCAAAGATATCTCCTTGAAGACTGAAGTGCACCTGACACAAGCCATGGTATTTTCAATCGCCTCTTATGCATGTGAGAACTGGACAATGAATAAGGAAGACTAAAGAGTCGTCAATGCTTTTGAGCTGTGGTGTTGGCAAAGAATGTGGAAAGTACAATGGACTGCTAAAAGAACTAACAAATCTGCCCTGGAAGAAGTGGAGCCAGAATGTTCCTTGGAAGCGAGAATGGCCAGTGTGGTAGTTAAGTTTGTGTGTCAACTTGGCTGGGCCTGCTTGAGTGGCTGGGCAGCTGGATGTCGTTATTCCCCATGGTAAGAGTGGTAAATAATCCCATGGTGGAATGTACTGGAGCAGCTGAGTAGCTGTTTTAGGGATGTGATTTGCTTCCCGTACACAGCAGCAGCTTTGGGAATGGTCTAGCTTATGGCACACTAGAACCCTGCACGTAGCCATGTCATTGTTCAGCAGCCTGCCATGCTCTGCCAACCTCGGGACTTACAATGGACTTGAATTAATGATCTACTGCCCTATGGTTTGGTAACATGAGGACTGTGCTATCTTATTTGTAGACCCTGGGCTCCTCAGCCTTAGCAGCCAGTAGCTGCCTGAGTGAAGAAATGCCTCTAGCTTCAGTGGGCCAGGAGCAAGAGGCAGAGCTGAAGTCCAAGGTCGAAGGGCTTTCACACAGCCCCTAGTGTCTGGCACTTTGAACTTGGACTTAAAGCCTCCAGACTGTGAGAAAATAAACTCCTGTTTGTTAAGGCCATCCCATTTATGGTATATTCTTGTCAGAGCAGCACTAGGTAACCAGAACAGCCAGACTTCACCTCAACTACTTTGGTTATGTTGTAAGAAGGACCCATTCTCTAGACAATATCATGCTTGGTAAAGTGGAGGGTTGGTGAAAAAGAGGAAGGCCCTCAACAAGGTAGATTGACACAATGCTTACAACAATGGGGTCAAGTTTAGCAAGGAGAATTGAGCTGGCACAGGATCGAGCAATGTTTCATTCTGCTGTCCATAGAGTCACTATGAGTTGGGGATGACTTGACAGCACCTAACAACAAAGCAAAGAAACACATATAATATGTTTGCAGGTATTGCCACCTGCAGCAATTTTAACTCTTTGCTCAACTGGTTATCCTGGAGAACAAGCAGAAAGAATAGAAGGGGGAAATTCGGTTTAGATACTTTTTCATTTTTTATTTTTAAAAAGTTTTTAAGCACATCATTGCTGTTGTTGTTGTTGTTTGCCATTGAGTCGGACCTGACTCCTAGCGACCCCTCCTTGGGTTTCCAAGGCAGTATCACTACAGAAGTAGATTGCCCAACCTTCCTTCCGAGGAGTAGCTGTTGGATTTGAACCACCAGCCTGCTGGTTAGCAGTCAAGTGCCTTAGGCACTATGCTACCAGAGCTCCTAAGCACATCATTAGCCCCTCCATTTTAAAAACATTAACCTAATGTTAATATGGGAGCTCTGGTAGCATAGTGCCTAAGGCACTTGACTGCTCACTAGAATGCTGGTGGTTCAAACCCACCAGCCACTCCTCAGAAGGAAGATGGGGCAATCTACTTACATAGTGAAACTGCCTCAGAAACCCAAGGAGGGGTCGCTATGACTCAGGTCCGACTTGACGGCACATAACAACGACAACAATGTTAATATGCTAATTACATCAGCACTGCAGTTTTTACAAGGCACATTCTTAACATGTATATGCCATTGCTGCCTAGTGGTAAAAGCCGTATATGTAGCTACAGAGGACAAATGAAGATCTTTAGAGAGAAAATCTCTGTATAAGTAGTTGGAAATGAGTTGGAAATGGGATTTGTCCCTCTATTCCAGATGTTTTCAAAATAAGTGTTCTTTCCAAATGTGTTCTGCATGCACTCTTCTTCCTGATTTGGTCTGAGTGGTGGTGTGCAAATTATAAAATTGATGAATAGCTCCCTTTTTCCATTCTCTCACCAGATGAACTGGCCAACATGATGGCTTTGAGAAATTGATATATTTTATTGTTCAGATAAACAGGGAGATCTTCTTGTCAAATACTTTTGCAATAAGAATTCCTTCCAGGATGAGATCATTGTATTTATCTTAATCAGTACCCTACCTTAGTAGGTAAATCCAACAGTATTAAATATAATGACAGAATTCCATACCTCATAATGTATCCTTCATACTCCAACGTGCTCAGGAAAATAAAGATCTGGACTATATAGTACCTTGGGGATCTTGTAGAGCAAATGTTAGAGTTGACTCCATGGGCATCACTCTTTTCATTAAAAAGTCTCATTTCACTCAACACACAATGAACTTTATCCTTCTCCTTAGAGATAGGCTTAAGGTTTCCCTTTCCTGAAAAGCAACATTTTCTAAGCCTCAAATGCCCTAAATTATTTGACTGCTAACCAGAAGGCTAGTGGTTCAAACTCGCAAGCCACTTCTCAGAACAAAGACTGGGAAATCTATTTCCATAGAGATACTGCCTCGGAAATCCAAGGAGGGGTTGCTATGAGTCAATTGACAGCAGTCAGCTTGGTTTGGTTAGTTTTCTTCTCTTCGTAACCTTTCTTTAAATTAAGAAAAGGAAAAAAGAAGAAAAAAAAAAACCACATATAACCTGCACCAAACTTCTGTCTAAGTCTCCAATACACTGCTAAACTTTGCTCACAAGTATCACCAATGGCAAATGGAATAGCGTTATCTGTAGTAAATGTTTCTCCTTCAAAGAGCTAGAACTCAAATGTCACCAGGTCCATATGGGGTTATGCATGAGGGCAGCAGGCTCAGAGGAAAGCCAAGGTCACAGGCAGAGTAAATGCCAGTCCCCCACCAGGCCTGTGCCACTAGGTAAGCACTGGAACAATGTTGTTGTTGTTGTTAGGTGCTGTTGAGTCATCTCTGACTCATACTGACCCTATGCACAGCAGAATGAAACACTGTCCAGTCCGCTGCCAGCTCCATGATCTTTGTTATACTTGAACCCATCACTGGAGCCACTTGCCAAACCATCTACTTGAGGCCCTTCTCCTCTTTCGTCTACTCTCCACCTTACCAAGCATGACATCCTTCTCCAGAGAATGGTTCCTTCTGATAACTTGACCCAAGTAGGTGAGATGAAGTCTGGCCATTCTCACTTCCAAGGAGCATTCTGGCTACACCTCCTCCAGGACACGTTTGTTAGTTCTTTTAGCAGTCCATGGTACTTTCAATTTTCTTCGCCAGCACCATAACTCAAAAGCATCAATTCTTCTTTGGTCTTCCTTATTCATTGTCCAGCTCTTACATGCATATGAGGTGATTGAAAATATCATGCCTTGTGTCAGGTGCATCTTAGTCCTCAAGAAGATATCTTTGCTCCTCAGCACTTGAAAGAGGTCCTTTGCAGCTGATTTGCCTAGTGCTGTACGTCATCTGATGTCCTAACTGCTGCTTCCATTGATGTCAATTGAAGAACCAAGCAATGTGAAGTCTTTGACAATTTCAATCTTTTCTCCATCTATTGTATGCTGCTTACAGGTCCAATTGTGAGGATTTTTGTTTCCTTTGTATTGAGATGTAATCCGTACTGCAGACTGTAGTCTTCAGTCTTCATCAGTAAGTGCTTCAAGTTATCCTCACTTTCAGCAAGCAAAGTTGTGCCATCACAACTGTTAATAATTGTTAATTATTATCTGTACGTTGTTAATGATTCTTCCTCCAATCCTGATGCCACATTCTTCTTCATATAGTCCAGCTTCTCGGATTATTTGCTCAGCATGTAGATTGAATAAGTATGATGAAAGGATACAACCCTGACACACTCCCTTCTTCATTTTAAGCCATGCAGTGTGCCCTTGCTCTGTTTGAACAACAGCCTCCTGGTTTATGTACAGGTTCCTCATGAGTATAATTAAGTGTTCTGGAATTCCCATTGTTCTCAATGTTATCAACAATTTGTTATGATCCACACAATCAAATGCTTTTGCATAGTCAATAAAATACAAGTAAACCTTTTTATGGTATTCTTTGCTTTGAGCCAAGATCCATCTGACATCAGCAATGATATCCCTGTTCCACATCCTCTTCTGAATTCAGCTCACATTTCTGGAAGTTCTCTGTTAATATACTGCTGCAACCATTTTTGAATTATCTTCAGTAAGATCTTACTTACATGCAATATTAATGATATTGCTCGACAATTTCCACAATCTGTGGGATCACCTTTCTTTGGAATGGGTACAAATATGGATCTCTTCCAGTCAGTTGGCCAGGCAGCTGTTCTCCAAATAACTAAGTGAGTGCCTCCAGTGCACCATCCATTTGTTGAAACATCTTAATGGATATTCCATCAATTCCTGGAGCCTTGTTCTTCACCAATTGCTTTAGTCCAGTTTCAACTCCTTCCTTCAGTACCATTGGTTCTTGAACATGTGCCAATGCCTGAAAAGATGAAGATTGACCAGTCTTTTTAGTACAGTGACTCTGTATTCTTTCATCTTCTTTTGATGCTTACTGCATCATTCGATATTTTGCCCATGTTCTTGATGTTATGTGCCATGAAGTCGGACCTGACTAATAGTGACCCCTCCTTGGGTTTCTGAGGCAGTATCACTACAGAAGTAGATTGCCCCATCTTCCTTCTGAGGAGTTGCTGGTGGGTTTGAACCACCAGCCTTCTGGGTAGCAGTCAAGTGCTTTAGGCACTATGCTACCAGAGCTCCATAGAATGTTTCAATATTGCAACACAAGGCTTAAATTTTTCCTCAGCTCTTTCAGCTTGAGACAAGCCAAGTGTTTTCTTCCCTTCTGGTTTTCTAACTCCAGATCTTTGAACATTTCATTATAGTAACTGGCTTTGTCTGCTCGAGCTGCTCTTTGAAATTTTCTGTTCAACTCTTTTATTTTGTCATTCCTTCCATTTGCTTTAGCTACTCTCCACTCAAGGGCAAGTTCAGAGTCTCTTCTGACATCAATTTTGGCCTTTTCTTCTTTTTTCATGTTTTTAATAACCTCTTACTTTCTTCAAGGATGATGTTCTTGATGTCACCCCACAGTTCTTCTGTTTTTTCTGATTTTAGGTCATTGGTGTTCAATGCATCAAATCTATTCTTTAGATGGTATCTAAATTCAGAAGGGATATATTTAAGGTCATAATTTGGCTCTCATGGACTTGTTTTAATTGTCTTCAACTTCAAGTTGAACTTACATATGAGCAGTTAATGTCTGTTCCACAATCAGCTCCAGGCCTTGTTTTGGCTGAAGATATTGAGCTTTTCCATTGCCTGTTGCCACAGATGTAGTCAATCTGATTCCTGAGTACTCCATCTGACGAAGTCCATGTGTATACCCAACATTTGTGTTGTTGAAAAAGTTATTTGCAATGAATAAGTCGTCGGTCTAGCAAAATCTATCACATGATCTCCAGAGTTACTTCTGTCACCAAAGACAAATTTTCCAACTACAAGTCATTCTTCTTCATTTCCAACTTTTGCATTCCAGCCACCAGTGATAATTAACAAATCTTGATTACATATTTGGTCAATTTCACACTGCAGAAGTTGATAAAAATCTTTAATTTCATCATCTTTGGATTTGATGGTTGGTGCATAAGTTTGAATAATAGTCATATTAACTGGGCTTCCTTGTAGGCGTATGGATATTATCCTATCACTGACAGCATTGTCTTTCAGGACAGATCTTGAAACATCCTTTGTGATGATGAATGCCACGCCATTCCTCTTCAAATTTTCATTCCTGGCATAGTAGATCATATGGTTGTCTGATTCAAAATGGCCAAAAACCAGTCCATTTCAGCTCACTAATGCTTAGGATATCAATCTTTATGTGTTCCATTCCATTTTTGACAACTTCAAATTTTCCTAGGTTCATACTTTGTACATTCCATATTCCAATTATTAATGGATGTTTGCAGCTGCTTTGCCTCAATTTGAATCATGCCATGTCAACAAATGGAGATCCTGAAAGCTTTACTTTATCCATATCATTAAGGTTGGTTCTACTCTGTTGAGGCAGCTCTTTCCCAGTCATATTTTGAGTGCCTTCCAACCTAAGAGGCTCGTCTTCCTGCACTGTATTGGACAGTGTTTCCAGGCTACTCATAAAGTTGCCCAGGAACGTATTAGACAGTGTTTCTCTGCTATTTATAAAGTTTTCCCTGGCCAATTTTTTGAGAAGTGGGTGGTCTCTTCCTTCTTCCTAGTCTGTCTCAGTTTATAAGCTGAGTTGAAACCATGTGAAACCCTCCTGGAGTTTGAAACACCGGTGGCACAGCCTCAAGCCTCACAGCAACATGCAAGCCACGACAGTATGACAAACTGACAGACAAGTTTCTCTCCCTTAGCCATTCAAAAGAAATCTCTCCACCCTCCCCTTACATGGATCCTGCCACTTTGTTATCACTTTGTCACCCCAGCAGTACATCCTTTTCCTGCCTCTGACCTCTGTCCATCCCCTTACCTGGATCCTGCAGCTCGTGTCATCCTCTGCGTTCACTGAAACAAAATATGCAAAATTAAATTGTGACTTTCACATGAAAGATCTCGATTTATTTTCTGATATTCAGTCTGAAATTTCAGACATTCTGAACTACAGCAAAAGGCTATGATCTAAATGTGCTGTGATCTTATGTGTGACTTCCATTGTACCTTCTTCTGGTTACTTCTGTCTACTCCAGTGGATGGTGTTCTCTCTCTCTATTGAAATATCATAGTACCTCTCCTTTTGGGTCTCTCATCGTTGACCTTCTTGTTACAGTACATTCATCCCAATCAGTTCATCCCAGCACCAAGTACTTAGCGACCAGCCAGTAACAGGGTTAAAAATCAAGGATATTCATTTCCCATGATAACAAAGTATTTCACCATAGGAAACCTCTATTTTGATTATTTGAACCAATTAAAATTAATATCAAGAACCAGATTTGTTCTACCTTTTCTACTCTGCCTTCAGTGTGTTGTTATGTCTGCAGGTAAACACTCCTCAGGACAGCAAGTTAATATAGCATTTCTTGGCATGAACTTGAACAATGAAAATATCCATAATTCCTGTGTGTCTGTTTATATCAATGAGGAATTTTTTTTCCAGAAACCTCTGGAGACAAGTTCCCCTTATGTCTCACTGGCCAATATTGAATCACGTGACACTCCCCTCTCAGCCAATCCTGAGCCAAAGGAATGGTTTACCATGTTGGGCTTGGACTAATCAGGACCTCACCTGAGTCATGTGATGGAGATAGGAGCCATCAGAACAAAATTGGGCCTCTTCCAGCAGCAAATAGATGGAGTAATACTTGCTTAGTCCCTAACCAATAGCATCTATGACCATCTCTTATCAGATGTGATCAGACTTCTTGGGGATGAGGATTATATTCCTGGGCGTGAGAGTCTTAGAAAGAGCTCATACAGTCCTGAAGTAAAGCACTGAGAAAGGATATTATAAATTAATGGACTGATTTAGATGTCTAAAACTTAGGAGGTGACACCTAATAAAGACTGAATAAGGAGTACCTGAGAGATACAAACGGAGCTCTGATGGTGCAATGATTAAAGCACTCAGCAGCCAACCAAAAGGTCATCAGTTCAAACTCACCAGCTGCTCTGCAGTAGAAAGATGAGGCACTTTGCATGCATAAAACTTTACAGCCTTGGAATCCCCATGGGGAATTTCTACTCTATTCTAAAGAGTTGCCATGAGTTGGACTCAGCTCCATAGCAGTGGGTTTGGTTTGTTTGGGGAGATGCAAACAGTTAATGTGCAATGGCAACTGTTTTTTGTTTGTTTGTTTGTTTGTTTATTCTAAAGAGTTTAATAAATATTTGATTGACAAACTGATTTCAAGGGGCTCTGGTGTTGTAGTGGTTAAAGCATTCAACTGTTAACAAAACAGTTGGTGGGAACCCACCAGCTGCTCCATGGAGAAAGATGAGACAGTCTGTTTCCATAAAAATTTCAGCCTTAGAAATCCTATGGGGCAGCTCTAATCTATCCTATAGGGTCACTAAGAGTCAGAATCAGCATGTTAGCTGTGCATTTGGTCTTAAGAAGATTTGAGAAGTCACCTGACAGAAGTATATATAGAGCATTATGAGAGCAGAGAGGAAGAAAGAATACCTTTACCTGGGAATCTAGTAAGTATTACCATGAGATACTATGTCAGAACAAACAAATCTGTCCTGGAAGAAGTATAGAGAGATGCTCCTTGGAAGCAAAAATAGCCAACCTTGGTCTCACCTACTTTAATCATGTTATCAAAAGGGACCATTTCCTGGAGAAGGATATGAGGCTTGATAAAGTAGAGGGTCACCATAAAAGAGGAAGACCCTCAAACAGATGGATTAATACAGTGGCTACAATGATGGCTCAACAATAGCAAGAATTGTGAGGTTGGTAAAAGACCAAAAAGTGTTTCATTCTGTTCTATGAAGGGTCACTACAAGTCGGACCCAACTCAATGGCACCTAACAACAGTATGTCAAAGAGTAACAGCTATCCTCTGGCCAAGAATATACGGCCACCAAGAAGAACCTGACTCACCCTTAACTGCTCTTGACAAACAGTTAGCAGAGATCTAAATACAACAAGGTCACAGTGTCTCAGAGAAAACAGACCATGACTTTCCACACAAAGAAGCAAAATAAAGTGGTAGAAACAAGGGAGCAGAATACAGACCCAGAACACATCCCTGAAGAAGCAGATTGGGAACTAACTCCCTGATAAGGAATTCAAAAGAATTATACTTAGGTACCTTCAAAGGATTGAGAGAGAGATCAAGGAAAACACTGACAAAATTAAGGAGACTACAGACAAAACCCTAGAACAAATTTGGAAGAAAATATAAGAACAAAATGACAAAATAAATGAAACATTAGTTGCCATCAAGTTGTCTCCAACTCACAGCGACCCTATGCACAGCAGAACAAAACACCACCTGGTCCCATGGTGACAAAATAAATGAGACATTAGAAACATTAGAAATTATAGAAACATTAGAAATGACACAAAATCAACAGAAATCCCAAAAATTAATACTAAATTTTCAGAAATAGATAACACATGGAATGGGCAAAGGAGTAGTATAGATTCAATGGAAGGCATAATTAATGAGAATGAAGACAAATACCTGAATAGTTCTTTGGAAAGGGATCAATCATAAAAAAAGATCAAAACAAAATGATGAAAGCCTAAGGTTCATGTGAGATACCATCAAAAGGAAAAACCTACATATAATTAGAATTCCAAAACAGGAAGAGAAAAAGAAAACCACTGAGAAAATTATCCATGATTTGTTGGAAGAGAACTTCCCTGCTATGACAAATGGTGAGAATATATCCATTCGGGAAACCCAATGAACCCCAAACAGGATAGAACCCAAAAGAAAATCACCAAGACACTTATCATCATTAAACTCACCAAAACCAAAGACAAAGAAAGAATATTGAAAGCAGCATAAGAAAAATGAAAAGTTACCTACAAAGGACAACCAATAAGAAGAAGCTCTGATTTCTCAGCAGAAACCATGCAAGCACATAACAAAATGACAACAACTAAATCATACTTGTCAATAATTCAAGTATGGATTCAGTGTAAACTAAATCTCAATGGATTAAATGCACCACCCAAGAGACAGAGAGTTGCAGACTGGATAAGAAAACATAATCCGTCAATATGCTGTCTACAAGAGACATACCTGAGAGACAAAGACAAAAATAGACTAAAAATCAAAGTCTGGGAAAAGATATATCGAGCAAATAGCAACCAAAAGAAGAGCAGGAGTGGTAATATTAATTTCTGATCAAACTGACTTTAAGACAAAAACTACCATAAGAGATAACGAAGGACACTATATAATGATTAAAGGATCAATTGTACAAGAAGATATAACCATAATAATAAATATCTATGGACCCAATTAAAAAGCCCCAAAATATATAAATCAGACTTTAACAGAATTATAAAGGCAAACAGATGACTCCATAGTCATAGTAGGAGACTTAACACACCACCTTCAATGAAAGAACAACTAGAAAGAAACTCAACAAAGATGCAGAAGAGCTAAACAATACAATCCACCAACTTGACCTTATAGACATGTACAGAGCACTTCACCCAACAACAGCACAATATGTATTCTTTTCCAGTACACATGACTCATTCTCCATGATAGACCATATGTTAGGCTATAAAGCAAGCCTTAATAAACTTAAAAATACTGAAGTACTGCAAAGCATCTTCTCAGATCACAATGCTATCAAATTAGAAATCAACAATAGGAAGATCAACAGAAAAAGAGAAAACACATGGAAACTGAACAACACCTTCCTTGAGAAAGACTGGGTAAGAGAAGAAATAAAAATTGAAATTCAAAAATTCCTTGAATCAAATGACAATGAAAATACAACATACCAAAATCTTTGGGACACAGTAAAAGCAGTGATCAGAGGCCAATTTATAGCAATAAATGCACACATCACAAAAGAAGAAAGAGCCAAAATCAACACTTTAAACCAACATCTCCAACAATTGAAAAAGAACAGCAAGAAAAGCTTGCAGTCACCAGAAGAAAGGAAATAATAAAGATTCGAGCAGAAGTCAATGAAACAGAAAATAGAAAGACAACAGAAAAAATCCACAAGATTAGAAGTTTTTATTTTGAAAAGATTATTAAAACTGACAAACCACTGGCAAATTTAACAAAAGAAAAGAATAAGAAAATACAAATAACACAAATAAGAAATGAAATGGGTGACATCACAACAGAACCAGCTGAAATAAAAAGGATAATATCAGAATATTATGAAGAACTGTACTCCATCAAATTTGGAAATCTGGAAAAAAATGGACAGATTTCCAGAAACACACTACTTACCTAAACTAACACAGACCGAGGTGGAAAAGTTGAACAGACCCATAACAAATGAAGAAATTGAATAGGTCATAAAAAATTACCAACAGAAAAATATCCTGGCCCAGAGAGTTTCACTGGAGAATTCTACCAAACATTCAGGTAAGAACTGATACCGATCCTACTTAAACTATTCCAAAACATAGAAAAGGATGGAATCCTCCCAAATTCATTTTATGAAGTAAGCATAACCTTGATACCAAAACCAAACAAAGACATCACTCAAAAGGATAACTAGAGACTAATGTCCCTCGTGAATATAGCTGCAAAAATCTTCAACAAAATATTAGCCAAGAGACTCCAACAGTACATCAAAACAATAATTCATTATGACCAAGTGGGATTCATGCAAGGATTCATACCAAGTGGGTGTGCAAGGAGGGTTCAACATTAGAAAAACAATCAATGTCATTCACCACAGAAATAAAACAAAGGAAAAGAACCACATGATCATATCAATTGATCAGAAAAGGCATTTGATAAAATCCAGCACTCATTCCTGATCAAACTCTCAGCAAAATTGAAATAGAATGGACATTCCTCAACATAATAAACAGCACATATGCAAAACAAACAGCCAACATTATTCTCAATGGAGAGAGACTGAAATCATTACCCTCACGAACAGGAACCAGACAAGGATGCCCTCTATCACCACTTCTATTCATCATTGTACTGGAAGTCCTAGTCCAGAGCAATAAGGCAAGGGAAATAAAAGGCATCCAAATTGGTAAGAAAGAAGTCAAACTATCCCTATTTGCTGATAACATGATCCTATACCTAAAAAACCCAGGAGATTCAGTAAAAAAATCTGCTGGAACTAATTGAGAGATTTAGCATCATGGCAGGATACAAGATCAACATCCAAAAATCAGTTAGATTCCTCTACACCAGCAAAGAGATTGCT
>NW_006922038.1:1791213-1800462 GCF_000298275.1 Orycteropus afer afer
CTAAAAATTAAATTTTTATGTGCTTCCAAAGACTTCTCCAAAAGAGTCAAAAGAGAACCTACAGATTGGGAAAAACTATTCAGCAATGACATATCTGACAAAGGACTTATGTCTAGAATTTATAGAAAACTCCAACACCTCAAAAACAAAAAGACAAATAATCCAATCAAGAATGAGCAGAATACATGAATAGACACTTCACCAAAGAGGATATTCAGGCGGCCAACAAACATATGAGGAAATAATCATGATCATTAGGCATTAGAGAGATGTAAATCAAAACAACGAGATACCATCTTGCCCCAGCACTAGTAGCAAAGTTCAACAAGACAGAAAATAACAAATGCTGGTGAAGATGCAGAGAGATTGGGACTCTCATACAGTGCTGGTGGGACTGTAAAATGATACAACCACTGTGGAAAGCAGTACAGCAATTCCTTACAAAGCTGGAATTAGAAATACCATTTGACCCAGTAATTCCATTACTAGGTATATATCCTGAAGTAAGAGCCAGGACAAGAACAGATACATGCACACCTATGTTCATCGCAGCACTATTTACAATAGCCAAAAGATGAAAATCACCTAGGGACCCATCAACTGAAGAAGGAATAACCAAACTATGGTACATACACACAATGGAATACTATGCAACCCTAAAGAGTAACATAGAATTTGCAAAACTCTGCATAATGTAGATGAACTTAGAGGACGTTATGCTGAGTGAAGTCAGTCAGTCACAGAAGGACAAATACTGTATAAGTCTATTATTGTAAAAAGTCAAGGAAAGGTTTATTTATGGAAGGAAATTTTCTTTGTTTGTTACCAAGAGTGGGAGGGGAGGAGAGAGAACACTGTTAGATAGGTAGAGATAAATATTGATTTGGGTCAAGAGAAGTGCAATGTACCAACTGTGAGTGATCAACACAGTGCTATTGAGGAAGAAGAAGACACAGAAAGGTGCATGGGAGGTACAGATAACATAGATGAACCCTTTTGCACGTACAGTACTGTGTTGTCAGTGAAGGCAAACATTGATATACAGCTGGATAGAAGGGTGGACCGGCTGAATTACTAGATATGTCTATACAGGGCAGAGTGTGCCCAAGACCACATACAGGGTTGGCAGGCAATGTTTCTACCTGTGTATTTGTGTGTTCTGTAAGAATTCCTAGGTATATAGTAGACCTGACAAGAGGCAAGATTGTAGTCACTTCTTGGCCACAGCCAGCTACCCAGAGGGAACAGGTAGTTGGAACTGTGGGCTCGGGAACATAGTCGTAGGAGACATCAGGCTCAACTGGCATACCATATTACACAAAACATTGTTCCACATCCTACTTTGGCAAGTAGCAACTGGAATCTTAAAAGCTTGCAAGAGGCTATCTAGATGCAGTGATGGGTCTCTCCTCATCCAGAGCAAAGAAGAATGAAGAAAACCAAAGACACATGGAAACAATTATTCCAAGCAACTGGTACACCATGTGATCCTTGGCCTATATGACTACGAGACCAGAAGAAGTAGATGGTGCCAAATTCCAGTGTCACCCACTCAGAGGGGGATCTATGTAGAAAATCCTGGATAGAGAGGCAGAACAATGTGGAAGAGAACTCAAGTAATTTACAAAAAAAAAAAAAAGACTAGGTTTGCTAGTCTGATAGAGCCTGATGGAACCACTGAGACTATGGCCCCTAGGTGCCCTTCAGGTCTGGAATTGAACACAGTTCTGTGGCTTCCAGCCAAACAAAAGACAGGCATGTGAGCTGAACATTTACATTAGGTAGATACACTCCTTGGAGAGATCAATCATGGGAGAATAGAAGGGCTGTGTATGCACAGGGAGAGAGGTCAGGAGGCAGGAGTACACGGTGGGGAGGGACACAGGGAAGAGGTAAGTGTGGGGAGGAAGTGAAGGGGAGCTGTTGCATTGTGGTAATTTGTAGTCAATGTCATGAGACAAAATGTATGTGAGCTTCTGTCTGGAAAGTGAATTTGCTCTGTAAACTTTCACCCAAGTCACAATAAAAACTTTATATAAAAAAAGGAATAACAGTTATCCTGATGGAAATTTGCTGTTTAGTGATTTTATTAGTCTTTTACCACCAATGCCTGGTAGTATGACTAACATACACATCAAGCCTACTACAGGCCACCACCAGCCTTTAATGTTCTTCTCTTGGTCTGTACTAGGTTCATAAAAAATTTAAAAAGATCTTTTTGTCTAAAATTAACTTCAGGCTTATTAACATGAAACAAAGTCACACCATCTGCATGACAAATATGAAGATGCTCTTAAGACTTTTGCACTGTTATAAAAAAGTAAATTAATAAGTTTGCAATGTTGTTAATATTTCCTAAACACCTGTCTCCCACATCTCTGGGTAGCTACAACATTGAGACGGAGGGATTTTGGCCTCAGAGAGCAGAGATTTTTCATTTCTTGCCTCCTGCTTCTTTTCACACTCTCTGTTTCCTTCCCAGATGGATATGAATAAAGATTGCCACTCCACTTCAGCCTTGCATTTTTCTTCTGAATGACACTAGGATTAGGTAATCAGATCAATTTATTGCTAATCTGAAGGAATTTTCTTGCCAATGAGTCTCATCAGACATAGTTACATCCTTTGAAATCACCATAATTGACCCAGCAGAGGTAAAATGCAGAACGACACCTGTCTGCTCACAGTGAAGCCAATCAGTGTTAACGGGCAGGACTGAACGGAGACCTGCTGTGGTTCCTTTCCTGTGTGGAGCACTAATGTGATGGTGGAGAGTGATGTCCTAGATGCCTCTTCTGACTCTGGTGCCTACCAGGAAAAGCATCCCCATAATGGCACAGGGATAACCAATGAAGTTGCAAGGCTGTAGTAGCCCATATAGAAGGCAGGCCCTGAGCATCTCGTTGACAGCTAGCATCAATCACTAGCCATGTGATGGAGGACATTTGGGACCTGCCACACATCCCAGTGCCCTACCTGACACTATACAAATCAGAGGAAGCACCTATTCAACCCACAGAATCATGGATAATTACATATTCTTGATGCTTTAAGCTACTGTGCTTTGGGGTTGTTTGTTATATGTTATTGTTGTTATGTGCCATCAAGTCAGACCCGACTCATAGCGACCCCTCCTTGGGTTTCTGAGACAGTATCACAACGGAAGTAGATTGCCCCATCTTCCTTCTGAGGAGTGGCTGGTGGGTTTGAATTGCCAGCCTTCTGGTTAGCAGTCAAGTGCCTTAGGCGCTATGCTACCAGAGCTCCCTGTTTGTTATATAGCACCAAGTAATTGAAATATAGAGATCCTATGAGAGAAATTGTGTGGTCGGCAAGAGGGTGATACTAAGACAACAGCTAGTCCTAGGTGCTATCTCCACCTCCAATGAGTTTATTCTTCCAGTTTGAAGACATGTTCAGCACAGTAAACTCTCCTTCAATCTCTCTCTCTCTCTCTCTCTCTCTCTCTCTCTCTCTCTCTCTCTCTCTCTCGATGGCTTCTCTTCTTTGCAACCACTAATTAATCAACAGTAAGGAGTGAAAATGGGCTCAAATGTATCAAAGATGGTAAAGACAGCACTGGACCAGGCAATGTTCCATTCTGTTATACATAAGGTTGCCTCGAGGTGTTGCTGTTGTTAGGTGTGGTTGAGTTGGTTCTGACTCAGCAACCCCATTGCATAGCAGCATGAAACACGGCTCAGTCCTGTGCCACCCTCATAGTCATTGCCATGCTTGAGCCCACCGTTGCAGCCATTCTGCCAATCCATCTCATTGAGGATCTTCCTCTTTTTCATTGATGTGCTGCTTTCCCAAACATGCTATCTTTCTCCAGAGACTGGTCCCTTCTGACAACATAGCCCAAGTACGTGAACCAAATTCTGGCCATTCTTGCTTCCAAGGAGCATTCCAGCTCTACTTCCTCCATGAGTTCAAGCTGACTAAAGGCAGTTAGCAACAACAGGCAGCTAGTGAAAGGACTCAGGCAAAGTTCACATCTGGGTAGTAGGTACAATCCCTGGAACTTCAAGAGTGAAATGAGTACTATCAGGACCTCAGGAAAGGTCCTGAGTAGGAACCAAATGGAAGCTCAGGAATGGGATTTAGAGGTTGTTTCTGGAGCCAAAGCTATTGTGATATAGTGAGGAAGACAGACAGACAGCTCTGGAAGCAGACAGGCATAGCCACTGTCCTAGCTCAACAGAAGAAATATATCGAGGGAGAACACCTGGTCGCAACACAATGCAGCCACTATTTATCAGCATCAAGACCCAAACTCTGCCTTACTACAGCCCCACTCTCTCCACACAGAACTATTTGTGCATGATGAGTTTGAGCTTCAAGAGGTACAAAAAAAAAGGGGGAAATGGAAAATGAAAGGAAAGTTGAAGAATTAAACCATCCCAGAACACCCTTTCCCAGTCTAGGCTTTCTTTATGTCTGGGTTGACAGATTTTAGTGAAAGAAAGTCTGAGTGCAGTGAATGACTGCAAAGGAGAGACTGAGCAGGCAGGGATCTGAACAGCCATGGAGTAAGGCTTGGAAATGGTCTACTGGATTAGCAAAGTAATTTGACAGCGAGCAAAAATGAGACTGTTGAGTACAGAGAGCTCTGACTCAGAGCTGGAATTGAGGGATAAGCCTTGTCTGAATTTGAATAGGCTAGTGCCTGGGGTTGTATGAGTCAGGGACCAACTCAGTGGCAGCTGACAGCAACAAGGTTAGGCTGCAGTGACAAAGCCACTTTTGGCTTCCAGTGGCAAAGTTTGCTTCTCACTCACACTGTCTTTCATGAGTCATCAAGGAAGCCTTTCTCATCGCAGTTGTTCAAGGACCCAAGCTAGTTGAGAATCCATCCTGATATGTGCTCCATGATTGCAGGGGAGGGGTAGGAGTGGGGAATGGCACCCAAATGTTATTCTTAAAATCTCTATTTGGCAGTAACACATCACTTTTTCTTACATTGCACTGACAGAAGTACACCACATAGCCACACACGACTTCAGTAAGGTGTTATTGGGTGCCGTCAAATCTAATCCACTCATCGTGAACTCAAGTGACAAAGTATAACTGCCCTGCAAGGTTTTCTTGGCTGGAATCTTTATGGAAACAGATCATCGGGTCTTTCTCCCTCAAATCCTCTGGGTGGATTTGAACTGCAAAAATTTTGGTTAGTGGCTGAGTGCCTAATTATTGTGCAACCAGGGCTCTATCTCTGTATTTTAGATGAGACTGAGGATCAGAAAGATCACATCACTTGACCAGGATCACAACAGTAGAAAACAGCAGAGCCAGATTTGAACCCACCTCTGCTTGACTCTAACATCCATCATCTTTTTGCTCTTTCCACAGTACCATCCTACCTCCCTCGAGAAGACCCATGTGATCTGACCTGCCAAGTCAGTGGCTTTAAATCTCCTGCAATGATTTTCCAAACAGTGACTTCAACGTATTATGAATGTTCAGTAGTGGAGAGGGGAAAGCAGGTTGTAACCAAGGTTCTTCTTCCAAATTTAACCCCACCATTTATCTCCCAGATGCTCTGCTGGTGTAGTGTCTAACGCATTTGACTGCCAACTAGAAGGCTGACAGTTCAAACCCACCAGCCACTCCTCAAAAGGAAGATTGGGCAATCTACTTCTATAGAGATACCACCTCAGAAATCCAACAAGGGGTCGCTATGAGTAGAATCGTCTCAACAGCAGTGAGTTTTGTTTGTTTGGTTTTTTATTTATCCCTTAAGGAGCTCTGGTGGTGTAGTGGATAAGCGTTTGGATGCTAACCAGAAAGTTGGAGGTTCAAGACCAACAGCTGCTCTGTGGGAGGAAGATGAGGAAATCTACTTCCATAAAGATTTATACCTTGGAAAACCAGTGGGGATCTCTAGGAGTTGAAATTGACTTGATGGAGGTAGGTTTGGTTTTGGGGGGATCTACCCTTTACACATATATGAAAATCATAAGGCAGCAGAAATCAGCAGCTAGGTGTTATTTGCTGCAATCCAGGGTCAAACTTTTCTCTTTCATGCCTTATGGAGAGTCCAGTGAGCCTTATAACAAAAACAAATCCCCAAGTCAGACTAAACTGCTGAGGAGCAGCTGTGAAGACTTCTGTCACACACAGATTACCATAGTCACTGACTTCACAGACGCGCTGAGGGCATTTCACTTTGCTAGACTATTTAAGATTCACTCAGAGCATTATTTCTGCTGAACTGCATACGTATAATGAAGGCAGTCACTCTTCTCCCTCTCTCCGTCATGTTTGCTTGTACTTGTTCACTTAATGTAAGCCTCTTGCCTTATAGAGCTCAAATTAAAACACTGTTTGACATTAAGCATTAAAAATACTCCAAGTAAGAGACATAGTTATTAGTCCTGGAGATCATCCAGTGGCTTCTGGATGCTGGCTGAAGAAATAAGGCTCCTTGGAGCATGTCCATCACCATGACACATGGCCCCAGGATTTCTTGGAGTACTTCTGAATTGTGTGCTTTATATTGTATGAAAGTCCAGATAGTTGGAAGAATATTTTGGTCAGCTCTTAAGATGTATACCTCTAGAAAATCAAGGAACTTTCAGGAGAATGCATCATCTCATCAAATGATCAAAAACATTTAGCATAATTGAAAAGACATTTATTGAGTCCCCACTCTGTACAATATTGTGTTCAACATTAGGAAAACAATATCAGAGAAGACATTCTGCCTCTTTTCAAAGGACTCAATCTGATGGAGGTTGTAGATACACCACGTGTCACAGGAACGATACAAGGTAACAAAGGAACACTAAAGAAACACCAGCGTTAGTAGGATACTTTTTTCTCTGTAAAGTGTATAAGCCAAATTTAATGGGGTATTATTGATTACATGATGGCAAATAACCAGATGCTTAAGTCCAATGAATGAAGGTATAATTTGATTGTGTAAATTGTGCTACTGGGTAAGATATCCTCTCTAGATACTACTAAATATGTACTTAGCTGCTGTTAGTTGCCATCGAGTTGGATCTGACTCTGGCAACCTTGTATACAACAAAGCAAAGCACTACGTGATCCTGAAACTATCTTCATGACCATTGGTATGTTTGAATCTATTGTTTCAGCTATTGTGTCAGTCCATCTCATTGAGGATTTTCCTTGTTTTCTCTTTCCCTCTACTTTACCAAACATGAAGTCCTTCTGTAGCAACTGATCTTTCATGATGATATGTCCAAAGTAAGCTAGCTGAAGCCTTGTCATCCCCACTTCTAAGGAGAATTCTGGCTGTATCTCTTCCAAGACTATTTTGTTCATTCTTCTGGCTGGCTGTCGTATATTCAATATTCTTCCCCAACACAATTGGGCATCTGACCCAATCCTCTTATGCACGTGAGAGCTGGACAATGAATAAGGAAGACAGAAGAAGAGTTAATGCTTTTGAGTTGTGGTGTTGGCAAAGAAGGCTGAAAGTACCATGGAGTGCTAAAAGAACTAACAAGTCTGTCCTGGAAGAAGTGCAACCAGAATGCTCCTTGGAAGCGAGAATGGCCAGACTTCATCTCACCTACTTTGGTCATGTTGTCCAAAGAAACCATTCCCTGAAGAAGGATATCATGCTTGGTAAAGTGGAGGGTCAACAAAGAAGAGGAGGGCCCTCAATGAGATGGATAGACACAGTGGCTGCAACAATGGGCTCAGGTATAGCAAGCAAGGATCATGTGGATAGCACAAGACAAGACAGTGTTTCATTCTGCTGTGAATAGGGTTGCTATGATTCGGAGACGACTTGACAGCACCTAACAACAATACAATTCAAATGCATCAAGTCTTAATTCTGTCTTTCTTTTCATTTTCCACCATTAGCATGCATGTGAGGCTATTGAAAGACGACGACTTGGATCAGGTGCACCATAAGAATCAAAAAGAAAAAAGAAGGAGGCCTATCTAAAGGAAACAGAAGCTAACCTAAGGGAGTCTCTAATAACCAAAGCTAGAACAATATGAGCACAAAATAAATAACAATATTATTGAATTATAACCCAAAGTATACAGTTATTAGATGGAGCAGAATAAGGTATATGTCCATGGAGATGAAGGGTCAGAAAGTAGAAGCAGCTGGGACAGTCCAGAGAAGGGAGCATTTTATTGTGACAGGAAGCAAAGAAGAACTTAAAGACTGATGAGATCATGCATGTTGAAAGGACATAACACCAGCTTGAAGGTCTTTTTATGCCAAATGGGGACCCAGCAAAAACATAGAAAACTGTGAAATAAACCCACTGAATAAAATGGAAAACTGTGAGTCCATACATATATAAATAAAGTGATGAATAAATTGAACTTCAATGAGGAATAGGATCTTTCCATGGTTTCAATATACCTCCTCATAAATATTTACTAATTAAGAAGAGAGAAAGAGTAACTTTACAGTGAAGAAGTCTGCCAGGATAACACTTTACTCAAGTGCCCAAAGTAAACATCATTAGTTACAGGACAAATTAAAATTACATTCCACTTGATGAGAAGCAAGAACATAGCATCACTTTTGTGATGTTACTATCAGTGATGTATAACTTGATTTCAGTTATGAGGAAACATCAGACAAACTCAACCTGAAGGATAGTTTACAAAATAATTGGTATATAACCATCAAAAGGGGAGCTCTGGTAGCATAGTACCTAAGGCACTTGACTGCCAACCAGAAGGCTGGTGTTCAAACCCACCAGTCACTCCTCAGAAGGAAGATGGGGCAATCTACTTCCATAGTGATACTGCCTTGGAAATCCAAGGAGGGGTCACTATGAGTCAGGTCCAACTTGACGGCACATAACAACAACAACAACAACCATCAAAAGTGTCAAATCATGAATGTCAAGGAAAGATTACAAAACCCTTCAAGACTGAAGACTAAAGAGACACAACAATTAAATGTGATGCATGATTGTAAACTGGATGCTTTTGCTGTAAAACACATTATTGGGATAGCTGGTGAAATTTGAAAGAGATCTTCAGTATAGATGATAGTAATGTTGTTGTTAGGTGCCATCAGGTTCTCCAGGAGCACAATTACATCTTCTGGAACTTCCATTCTTCACAATGTTATCCTGTGGTATAGTAAATTACTTTGTGTGGCTTTTCTACCCATAAGTCTTTGTAAACTCCAAGGTGGGATTTGCTATGAGCAACTGAGGAGCTCCTGATTGCTGAAGGTGTCCACCTGGAGTATTTCTGTTGGGAGTGGCACAAAACAATGTTCTGGGAGGTGCCCAC
>NW_006922038.1:1800832-1808075 GCF_000298275.1 Orycteropus afer afer
GCTGGAGGGAGGCAGCATGTTTGGCCTTGAAGTAATAGGCCTTGGGTTACTGCTGTCTTCCTCTTGTGAGATTAGAGGAGGTCAGAACATGTGGCTTCCTCACCGTTTTTGCATATCCATAATTTATTATGATACACACAGTCAAATGCCTTTGCACAGTCAATAAAACACAGGAAAACATCTCTCTGGTATTCTTTGTTTTCAGCCAAGATCCATCTGACATCAGCAATGATACTTCTTGTTCCATGCCCTCTTCTGACTCTGGCTTTAATTTCTGGAAGTTCCTAGTCACTATACTGCTGTAACCATTTTTCAATTGTCTTCAGCAAAGTTTTACTTGTATGTGATATTAATGATATCAATTGATCATTTCTGCATTCTGTTGGATCATGTTTGGTATGGGCACAAATATGGATATTTATTGAAATACCTTAATGGGTATTCCATCAATTCCTGGATACTTATCTTTCAGCAATTACTTCAGTAGTAATGTTGTTGTTGTTATGTGCCGTCGAGTCAGCCCCGACTCATAGCGACCCCTTCTTGGGTTTCCAAGGCAGTATCACTACAGAAGTAGGATTGCCCAACCTTCCTTCCGAGGAGTGGCTGGTGGGTTTGAACCGCCAGCCTTCTGGTTAGCAGTCAAGTGCTTTAGCCACTATGCTACCAGAGCTCCCAGTAGTAATGTATCACATAAATATTCTTCTCCTGATTCTGATGGTTGTATTTGAGTTAACTATCTGGGATAATGTATTTGTTTATAGGAAATGCATACCAAAATATACGACAATAAGATATCAAAATTTCATTTCTCCTGAAATGGTTACAAAAATTATGGTTTCTGAAATTCCAACTTTTCTGTAAATTTGCAATTGTTTTAAAAAATATTATAGTTGGACTTCTATTTAAAGATGATGATTTAGGGAATTGTATTTATCACCCTTGCCTTCCAAAATCCCCTTGAAGTAACCAATAGATTATACAAAAGGTGCAGAAAAATATTTTCTACTTTTGAATATAGTGGCTTCTAAGGAGGTGGATCTTGTTAAATAGACAGTCCTTTGGTATTGCTTATAGTTTGGACTTCCAAATTTGGGAGAAAAATCTGTGAAAAATACATTTGCTGTGACTAATGGAATAATTAGAGGTCCTAGTAAATATGAGTTGAAGGAATAAAGAACCAAGAAAAGAAAAAAACATATGGGAGAAGAGCTGCCAATACAGCTGAATGTTGTACCATTTGGGTAAGAAGAAAGAAAATAATATTGTGATAAGATTTCCTAAATGAACTTTGAAAAGAAAAAATAGCAAGCATCTGATTTTAACTTATATATTGTGTGACATCACTCAACTCAGTGATCCCCAGATCATATGTGCTATGGATGGGGGTGAGTTGTAGAGCTGTGGGAAATGGAGAAGAGGCGATTTCTGAAACCTGATGAAAAGGTTTGGTAGCATGTCTGGAACAATGCAATGCAGAATACAGCATTCATAGAGTCAGAAAGCCAAAACCAGAATATAAGTCAAGAAGACGATCCTGTAGGACATCTCAGATATCTTGGGAAAGGCTTTGGAATTCTACAGGATATCTATCTAAATTCAATATGATTTTATCTAGACCTCAAAATTCCAAGAGATCTCAAATATCCAAATAAAATAGTCTGTACCAACACTGGAAAGCTGTCAAAGGAAACTTCAATAAACAGAAATATTTTGAGAAATTAATTAATTAGAAGGAATACTGCCTAACATTCTATAACATGTGAATATATCACCCCTATGACTATATTCCACCACTCTTCTGTCATTTTCTCATACTGTAATGGCCTGTGTGTTGCTGTGAGGCTGGAAGCTATGCCACCAGTATTTCAAATACCAGAAGGGTCACCCATGGTGGACAGGTTTCAGCACAGTTTTCAGATTAAGATAGACTTAGAAGAAGGAAGGGACATGTACTTCTCGAAGAATTGGCCAGTAAAAACCTTATGAATAGCAGTCAAACACTGTCTGATATATTACTGGAAAACTTTATGAATGGTCCTGAAACATAGTCCAGTAAGTGCCAGAAGATGAGCCTCTTAGGTTGAAAGCACTCAAAATATGACTGGGGAAGAGTTGCCTCCTCAGAGTAGAGCAAACCTAAATGATGTGAATGGAGTAAAGCTTTAAAGACCTCCTTTTGCTGAAGTGGCATATCTCAAGATGAGAAGAAACAGCTGCAAATCTCCATTAATAATCAGAACATAGAATGTATAAAGTATGAATCTAGGACAACTGGAAGTTGTCAAAAATGAAATGGAGCACATGAAGATCAATATCCTAGGCATTAGTCAGCTGAAATTCACTGTTTTTGGCCATTTTGAATCAAACAACCATATGATCTACTATGCTGGGAATGACAAATTGAAGAGGAATGGCATGGCACTCATCATCACAAAGAATGTTTCAAGATCTATCCTGAAGTAAGTACAATGCTGTCAGTGATAGGCTAACATCCACATGCCTACAAAGACCAATCAATACTAAACCACAAAAGAAAAAAAAGTCACTGCCTTTGAGTCGTTTCTGACTCATAGTGACCCATCCTTGGATTTCTGAGGCTATATCTCTATAGAAGCACATTGTCCAATCTTCCTTCCAAGGAGTGGCTGGTGGGTTTGAACCACCAGCCTTCTGGTTAACAATCAAATGCCTTAGGCACTATGCCACTAGAGTTCCAAAGACAAGGATATTGAAGATATTTACCAACTTCTACAGTCTGAAATTGACCAAATATGCAATCAAGATGTGTTGATTATCACTGGTGATTGGAATGCCAAAGTTGGAAACAAAGAAGAATCACGGGTACTTGGAAAATACAGCCTTGATGATAGAAATAACACTGGAGATCACATGATAGAATTTTGCAAGACCAGTGACTTATTCATTGCAAATAACTTTTTTCAACCACACAAATGGTGGCTATATATGTGGACTTCACCAGACCAAGTACACAGGAATCAGATCAACTATATCTGTAGAAATAAGTGATGGAGAGGCTCAATATCTTCAGTTAAAACAAGGCCAGGAGCTGACCTACTCTCAACTGCCCATATGCAAGTTCAACTTGAAGATGAAAACAATTGAAACAAGCCCACGAGAGCAAAAATATGACCTTAATTATATCCCTCCTGAATTTAGACACCACCTAAAGAATAAATTTGATGCATTGAACACCAATGACCAAAAACCAGAGGAATCCTGGGATGACATCAAGAACATCATCCATGAAGAAAGCAAAAGGTCATTGAAAAATGGGAAAGGAAGAAAAGACTACAATGGTTGTCAGAAGAGACTCTGAAACTTGCCCTTGAATGGAGGAATAGAAGAAATGACAACATAAAAGAGCTGAACAGAAGATTTCAAAGAGCAGCTCAAGAAGACAAAGTCAATTATTATAATGAAATGTGCAAAGAACTGGAGTTAGCAAATCAAAATGGAAGAACATGCTCAGCATTTCTCAAGCTGAAAGAACTGAGGAAACAATCAAGCCTCGAGTTGCAATATTGAAAGATTCTATGGGCAAAATATTGAATGATGCAGCTGACATCAAAAGAAGGTAGAAGGAATAGACAGAGTCACTGTAGCAAAAAGAATTGGTCAATGTTCATCCATTTTAGGAGGTGGCATATGATCAAAAACCAATGGTATTAAGGAAGAAGTCAAAGCTGCACTGAAGGAAGTGGTGAAAAATAAGGCTCCAGGAATTGATGAAATATCCATTGAGATGTTTCAACAAATGGATGCCATGCTGTGGGCACTCACTTGTCTATGCCAAGGAATTTGGAAAACAGCTACCGGGCCAACTGACTTGGAGAGTTCCATATCTGTACCTATTCCAAAGAAAGGTGATCCCACAGAATGTGGACATTACCAAACAATATCATTAGTATCACACGCAAGTAAAATCTTACTGAAGATAATTCAAAAATGGTTGCAACAGTATGTTTATGGAGAACTTCCAGAAATAGAAGCTAAATTCAGAAGAGGATGTGGAATGAGGGATATCATTGCTGATGTCAGATGGATCTTGGCTCAAAGCAAAGAATATCAGAAAGATGTTTACTTATATTTTATTGACTGTGATAGATTGTGTGGATAACAAATTATGGATAACATTGAGAAGAATGGGGATTCTGGAACACTTGATTGTGCTCATCAGGAACCTGTACATAAACCAGAAGGCTATTGTTTGAACACAAGGGGATACTGTGTAGTTTAAAATCAGGAATGGATGTATCATTTTACCATACTTATTCAATCTGTATGCTGAGAAAATAATCCAAGAAGCTGGATTATATGAAAAAGAACATGGCATCAGGATTGGAGGAAGATTCATTAACAACCTGCGATACGCAGATGATATAACTCTGCTTACTGAAAGGGAGGATGACTTAAAACACTTGCTGATGAAAATTAAAGACTTCAGTTTGCAGTATGGATTACATCTCAACATAAAGAAAATGAAAATCCTCACGACTGGACCAATAACCAGCATCATGATAAAAGGAGAAAAGATTGTAGTTATTAAAGATTTCATATTACTTGGTTCCACAATCAAAACCAATGGAAGCGACAATCAAAACATCAGACAACATATTGCACTGGGCAAATCTGTTGCAAAAGACCTCTTTAAAGTACTGAAGAGCATAGATATCTCCTTGAAAACTAAGTTGTACCCAACCCAAGCAATGATATTTTCAATCATCTCATATGCATGAAAGAGCTGGACAGTGAACAAGGAAGACTGAATAAGAGTTGATGCTTTTGGGTTGTGGTGCTAGTGAAGAATATTGAAAGTACCATTGACTTCTATAAGAATGAACAAACCTAGCCTGGAAGAAGTGCAGCCAGAATGCTCCTTGGAAGCAAGAATGGCCATACTTCATCTTACCTACTATGGTCATGTTTTCAGAAGGGACCATTCCTAGAGAAGGATATCATGCTTGGTAAAGTGGTGGGTCAATGAAAAAGGGGAAGGCCCTCAATGAGATGGATTGATATGGTAGCTGCAACAATGGGCTCAGGTATAGCAAGGATTATGAGGCTGGCACAAGACCAGCAGTGTTTTGTTTTGTTGTACATGGGGTCGCTATGAGTCAGACCTGACTCAACAGCACCTAACAACATGATTATGTTATGTTATACGGCACACTTGACCTTCAGATTGTTTGATTATCCAAGTGAGACTACTCAACCATATAAGCCCCTAAAAGCTATCTCTACCTTGTAGCAGAAGAAGTCAGAGATATTTCAAGCATGAAAATAATCTGATTTTTCATTGCTGCTTTCAAGATGGAGGGACATGTGAGAAGGAATCCTTGCAGTCTTGAGTGGCTGAAAGTGGCCTTCAGCTGACAACCAGCAAGGAAACAGGACCTCAGATTCACATCCACAAGAAACTGGATTCTACCAACAACCTGACTGAGCTGGAAGTGGATTCTTTCCTAAAGCCTTCAGAGGAGATCCCTGCCTGGGAAAAACCTTGAATGTGAGATCCTGACCCATAAGATTGACATGAGTCCAAACCCTATCTTTTCTACACATATCAGTCATATGGATTCGGGCAATTACTTTATATTTGGGACCTTAGGTTTCTTCTACCATGACAGGGGCATAATATAGATTCAGGGATATGTCTATGACCTATTCCTACTAGTGGTTTACTATTAGAATGCATTAAGAAAACTGCTGACATGTACCAAACAAATGACAAAAGATTACGAGGCTAAGTACTCATTAAATTTGGAGTCAATGATAGAACCTAAATATTGAAAGGATCCCCAAGAAGTTCTATTAATACTGATGCAGAAAGATCCATTTTATGGTTACATATATTCATTCACATAACCAACAAGAATGTTCACAATATTCCCATTGCATGCATAAAAGTAAGTTTGATTTTTCAGAGTTTACAAAAAAATAAAAATTGTAAGACTTCCTTCAAATCACTTCAAAGTTCTAATATAAAATAATAATAATATAAAATAAGGCAGACACATATAATATACCAAGATATCAATGGGACATGTACATTAAAAAACTAGAGAATAAGTGCTATAGGAATTTAGACAGGGAAGACATTGTGCAGTCTGAGGCAGTCCAGGAAGGGGAGGTGTTTAGGTAGATCATGAAGAATAGACAAGTGAGGCAGGGACTGACTAAAAGTTTACCATAACCACTTCCTCTTCTTTCTTTGTGTAAAGCTAGATGTCATTTTCCAGCCTCTCTTGCAGCTAAATGTGGCCATGTGGTTGAGTCTGACCAGTGAGGGCATACATCATGTTTTATTCCTCCATGTGTGGCCTATAAAATGTCCTCCACAGCACTCCATGTTCTCACTCTTCCTTCACTGGAAGCTCAGAATCAGAGGACTATGCAACTCCTGGTGTTATAAAGCTACTATTTAAAAGGACTCTGGCCTTCAAATGACTGTAGTACCCCCCTACCCCAGCCCAGAGTGAAGTAAGGGATGAGTGAGTAATAAGATGCTATTGCTAAACACTGATATTTGGAGTTGTTTTGGTGTGAAGATGCCTTCCCTGGTGAATATACTATTATCTGTTGGAGTAGGGTGAAATTAAAACAAAGGGATAATAATAGGAGCCTAGAATGGGCACTGCTTGTTCAATGGCAGAATTTGTGCCTTCTGTAAGGGAAACTTAGGTTTGATTACCAGCCAATTCACTTCATGTGCAGCCACCATCCATTTATCAGTAGAAGGGCGTATGGTGCCATGATGCTGAATAGGTTTCAGCTGAGCTTCTAGACCAAGATGAACTAGAGAGAGAGACTTGGCAACCTACTTCCAAAAATCAGCCAATGAAAGCCCTGTGGAGTACATCAGTCTGCTCTGCAACAGAGCATGGGTTTGGTACAGGTACAGTATTTTCTTTTGTTGTGAATGGGGTTGCCTTCAGTTGTAGGCCAACTCAATGGCAGCCAACAACAATCGCGGCAAGACTGCTCTATAACTGTGTTTCTCAAACATGAACCCTCCATGCGAATGAGCATGGTAGATTGCTGCTAACCAAAAAGTCAGCAGTTTGAATCCACCGACTGTTCCATAGGAGAAAGATGTACAGTCTGCTTCTATGAAGATGACAGACCTGGAAACGTTATGGGGAAGTTCCATATGGTCACTTTGTTATGTACCATCGAGTCAAACCCGACTCATAGTGACCCCTCCTTGGGTTTCTGAGGC
>NW_006922038.1:1810210-1811030 GCF_000298275.1 Orycteropus afer afer
CTTTTCCTGGGAAGTTTCTTCCCCTCCCCTCCTTACCCAACTTTAGTAACCACTTAAGAGAGAGTAATACAACCAAAAAAACCTTTAATGATGCCTCTGCTTTTAGAAAAATTTTATTTAGATAAAAAACAATTATCTTCATGGTACACGCCACCCTTCTCCCCATAACCAGACATCCAGTATTTTGCTAAACTTGTTGCCTAATGTCTTTACTGTACCTTGTATCTAAAATGTCCTTAACCCTTTTACAATAGCCTATTTTATGATTCATCAACTGATACACTCTGAGCATATTATTAAAAACATAATGTAAATGTATATTTAGCATATTGATACTCAGAAAATTAAATACACATTACTGATTATCCAAAGCACTGGGAATTCAAAGGCAAATAAAACTTTCACTTAGCAAATATATATTTATGTACTATGTGCCAGGCATAGTTTCTGCTCAGAGAGGATTTAGAGTAGGCTGTGCCCCACAGCCAAAGACCACCAGGAATGCACCTGTCGTCAAAGCTGTGTGTGTTGACTTATTACAGTGAGGGAGAACATATATATGGGGAGCCAGGGCATATCTCGGTAAAAGAGTACTGGAACAGATTTATAGGAATTGGGCCTGTAATAGGCTGTTTGGGCTTTGCTCTAGTTCGGATGTTGTCAAAAGGCAGCAATAATTCTATAATTCAGTATCTCATTTCTTATCTAGAAAACAGAAGGAACAAAGCTAGACCAAAACTGTATTTAAAAAAAAAAAAAAAAAGTCACTCACATTAGCCAAGACAGAGGAATGTTTGATCATTTTGTAATTTGGACTATG
>NW_006922038.1:1812515-1815576 GCF_000298275.1 Orycteropus afer afer
GGGTTTGAACTGCCAGCCTTCTGGTGAGCAGTCAAGTGCCTTAGGCACTATGCTACCAGAGCTCCTATCTAGCTAATAGTGGTCCCCAATGCATGATGAGTGAACTAAAGCCAACAGAAAAGCAACCAGAAGGGTGTGCATTTAATACCAAGCCACATGAGGAAGGAAAATGGAAGGATATACCAGAAAAGGAAGACTTTGGAAAGGCCTTTAAGGTATGAATAAAGAATCTCTAGAATCTATGAATAAGTTAGGTTACCTGGCAAAAGGGAATTAAAGTAATAGATGAACTTGACATTGATGATCAGCTGACTCTAAATCAAGGAGATTAGCCTGAATTTTCTGGGTGGGTCGAATGTAATCACAGGGTTCTTACATGTAAGAGAGAGACAGAAGAAGATAGTGAGAGAAAGAGATGTCATATTGCTAGCTTTGAACATGGAAAAGTAGGGTCAGGAGCCAAGGAATTCTGGTGACTTCTGGAAGCTGTAATGTAAGGAAATGGATTCTCCCCTAGAGCCTCTGGAAAGAAACACAAAGCTGCCAACATCTTGATTTTAGCCCAGTGAGACCCATGTTGGACTTCATATGTAAATAATTATAATAAATTTGTGCTATTTTAAGACATAAAGTTTGTGGTAGTTTGTTATATCAGAAATATAAAATTAATGTAGGTGGGATGAATAGATATAAATATTTGAAGAATGACTCTTCAGAAGTTTGATACAGGTGAGTCTAAGGACCTACATTCTGCCAGAGATGTTTTAACCCATTTCTTGTTTTTATTCAGGCTTGTCATAGGCTAGATTCTCTAGAGAAGCAAAACTAGTGAAGCTTATAGATTATATAGATGATATAAAAAGATTTTATCTCAAGGAAAAGACTCACACAGTTGTAGAGCTTTGCAAGTCCCAAGTTTGTGGTTCAAACACCAAGCTGGAGGCTTTTCCTGTCTCATGCAGCTGCAGGGGCTGACAAACCCAAGATTGGCAAGTAAAATGGCTCAATCCCAACACCAGCAGGCCACTGGTTCAAGTCCAGGAACTGGAGATGAAAACTCAGCCAATGCAGGATCCAAAACATGCCCAAAAGCTCAAGGTATTTCCCAAAGCTTCTCCATATATATGGAAAAGAGGGCACATCCTGAGGGTAACTCCTCTTCAACTACTTAGCTGCTCACAGCAGATTCTACCATGGAGGTCATTATAATCCCATCGTGGGGAATAACTACATCCAGCTGCCAAGCCACTCAAAACCATGGCCTAGCCAAGTTGACACACAATGTTAACTATCACAGGTCCAACCCTGATGAATATATATTCTGGAGGTAGGAAGCAGGGACACATGGAGCTGACAGGTGGATAAACCTGTAATTTTCAGATTGTTCTCATTGAGAATGTGTTTTCATTTGGGGTAGCTTGAAATTTCTCTTACATAGCAAGCACTGTTATACTTAAACCAAGAATGTATGTTCATTTCAGATATGAAGGGTTTGGGGACTGAAAATAAGGTGGTTCAAACCCACCAGCCACTCCTAGGAAGAAAGATTGGGCAATCTACTTCCATAGTGATACTGCCTCGCAAACCCAAGGAGGGGTCGCTATGAGTGGAAATGACTTGACAGCAGTGAGTTTGGTGTTTTTTTTGGTTGGTTGGTTGTGTTGTGTTTTTTTAATGCCCTCCCCCAAGCTATGCCTTCATCTCTCCAATCATTTTATTGTTACCTTAAATGGAAGAGGAACTAGAGGATTTTTGTATGACTGTAAGCAATAATCAGCCACTCCTTGGAAGGAAGGTTGGGCAATCTACTTCCACAGTGATACTGCCTTGGAAACCCAAGGAGGGGTCGCTATGAGATGGCACATAACAACAACATGAGAAATAACATATGAATGATGCCTTGTAGTTTACAGAATTTTCTCCCATTTGGCTAGGACAAGAGAGTAAGAGTTATAAAGTTGCAGATTACAGATCAGTATTTTAAAAAGCAACTAACAGTCAGCCCTCCCTCAAACACAAAGAGCAAGTATTTAACCATGCAAGGACAGGACAATACCTAGTTGAAGAAAATGAAGGGGGACTCCAGGTAAGAAATGAAAAACAGGTACTCTCTGTAGGGTTCTTCCAATGTTGATATTGGATGATCAGAACTTCTCTTGCATACATAAAACAAGCCCAAGGTGCTTTCAGGGCCCCACCTGTCATATCCTACAAAGCAAAAGAAAGCATTCAGACATTCCTAAAAGGCGAGAAGAGGACTTTAATACGATTCTAAGAATGGTGCCAGTTTGTTAAATAAAGTGCAACTCACTTGTAGCCTTTTAATGTTTCCCCAAAGTGGTGTTTATCTTCAACTTTCACATCTAACATAAACACCAGAAGTCAAATGGTAATAAAGTTCCCTTTAATTCGAAGTGTCAGCACTCACTCACTTGCTCTAGAGTTTATTAAGCCCAGCTTTTGCTCCTTTTTAATTAGGTGTCCCAGTTACTCTTCAGCCTTATTGCAAATTATAAAATGTAGAAAATGCAATTTATAGTGTCTGCAAATGTAAAAGAGCATCTGGCCAGGCCTGAAAGAGTTTGGGAGCCAACATAGAAGAGTGAAAATGTCAAAGCATGTGGAGTTAGGCAATGTGGCTTTCGATCTCAGCTTCTTCATGCCTGGAGCGAAGGAAAAGTTATTTCATCTTCCTTAATCTCAGTTTTCTCCCCTGGAAAATCCAGAAAATGGACTTAAAGTACTTCATGCTTCTTCCTTCATAGAGTTTTGAGCCTCAAAGAGCAACATGAGTCTGAAATCAGGTTTTAAATGCACATGTGAATTCTGATTATTACTCATTGGAGTTTCCTTTCAGTTTGTAAAATATTCCTGTTTAATGCTTCTCAAAATTAACTAAGCGAATGCTTATCTTCCATGCTAACATCATTAAGCACCACGGACCTCCAGTGCTCTGATGGTTCATAAAATGTGATTGTCATACTTCAGCTCTAGGGAGAAAGGAAGGCTGAGCCACCATGATTCATCAACTGAAAGCATGCCTATCAGATATGAAATATTA
>NW_006922038.1:1816756-1817845 GCF_000298275.1 Orycteropus afer afer
AATACATGCATAAATTTGGGAAAATTAGTTGACTTCTCTAATCTTCAATGTCTTCATTGGGAAAATGGAATTACTAATACAATCTATCTCGTAGTTTGAGGATTAAATTAGTTCATTTAGATAAAGAAGACTGGAAGGACTTGATAAATTTTAGCACTTGATTTACCATCACCATTAACCATTTAAGAAGCTCTTATATATACCCTAGTAAAGATTTCAAATATCTGTGGATATGGGATATCTGGTGAGTATAATGGATACACTGCAAACACTTCTCAACCATACTGTTCACAGAATAGGTTTCTTATCTCTACAATGGTTTGTTGTGGAAAATAGCCCAGTACTTGATACATACTATCAATAAATTAGCTTAAAAAAATAACATTTGACAAATTAAATCTATGAATGCATCTAGAAATGTCTTAAAATAAACTTATATGGTAATATCATGATAAGAAGATCCAAATATTATGTTAGGAAAACACCTGACTGACAAGAGGAAGTTGAAGTGAGAATATCTAGATGACAGACATTCTACACAAAGGATGATAGAAGTACAAATGTCCTGAGGAGAGAAAAACCTTGTCCTGATTGACCCAGAACAGGAAGCAGTCCAAGTGGCTAGTGGGTAGTCCATGGGCAGAAGAATGGTACAACATGTGTAAGGGAGAAAACAAGGACCAGACTGGAAACCATAGTTCAGGGTTTGGAATTTATTCTAAGGGGGGAAAAATGATATTAAAGAGTTTTAAGCAAAGGAATGACATATCTTATTTACATTATTTTAAATAACATATGAATTCTAGTAGAATGGGGATAAGTGGAAGCTGGGAAACCAGTTAGGAGGTCTTTACAGCAATCCAGGTGAAAGATGCTGCTTCTTGGTCTCTGGTTAGAATAGAAGCTGGAGAGGGATGGACATATCCTGGAAAGATTTTGGTGCCAGAGGCAACTTACTGATAGACTGGATGTGCGAAGTGAGAGGGATAGAGGGCATGGCTGGAGAAACTATGAGAAGGGGTGGGGATAGAAGTGCTACTTAACAAATAAGGAAAAGAAAGGGAGGAACGAGTTAGGAAAAAAAAAAAA
>NW_006922038.1:1821580-1828749 GCF_000298275.1 Orycteropus afer afer
ACAACAATAGAGATAGCTAACATGGGTATCTTAGGATGATCGACTCAGGGTTTTTTCCTAACAACAATAACATATTGGTCCAATAGGTCTTGCCACTTTTAGGAACTTGATTTTTTTCCTACATTGTTTCTCCCTTTCTTTCTAAGACCTTATATTATGTCCCTGGTCAAAATGGTCAGTAGTAGTAGCTGGGCACCATCTAGTTCTTCTGGCTTCAGGTTAGAAGAGGTTATGGGTCATGTGGACTCAGTCCTGTGTACTATTTTCTTCTTTGGTTTTTTTCATTCTCCTTTGCTCCAGATGAACAACCAAAAAACAAACTCACTGCTGTGGAGTCAGATCCAACTCATAGCGACCCACCCTTGGGTTTCTGAGGCTGTATCACTACAGAAGTATATTGCCCAATCTTCCTCCCAAGGAGTGGCTGGTGGGTTTCAACCTCCAGTCTTCTGGTTAGCCTTAGGCACTGCACCACCAAAGCTCCTCCTGATGAATAAAGATTAATAATTGTATCTTAGATGGCCCCTCACAAGCTTTTAAAACTCCAAATGCTCTTCACCAAACTAGGACGTAGAACATTATCTTTATGAATTACATTATGCCAGTTGATTAAGTTGTCTCACATGGTCCTAAACCTTTTAACTCTGTAAAACAATTCTGTGAATTGTTTGGATATATCTAAGAAGTCTCTGTAATTGTGCCCTCTGTGTGCTTCATTATATATAGATATATATGCAGCACACACAAATATGTATATACATATACCTACAGATACAGCAGGGAGCTCTGGTAGCATACTGCCTAAGGTACTTGACTGCTCATCAGAAGGCTGGTGGTTCAAACCCACCAGCCACTCCTCGGAAGAAAGGTTGGGCAATCTACTTCCACAGTGCTACTGCCTCGGAAACCCAAAGAGGGGTTGCTATGAGTCAGGTCTGACTCGACGGCACATAACAACAACAACAACAGATACAGCAAGGATTATGAAGATGGTCCAGGTGATGTTTCTCTCTGTTGTCCATAGGGTGACTATGAGTCAGAGCTGAGTCAGCAGCACCTAACAACAACACAGATACACCTACATATACACATGCATTTACACACAATTACCTTCCTATACATATCTGCCTATGCAACCACACACATATTTTTTGGTTGTTATTACTCTTGTTGCAAAATTGTATATGTATAGTATTTACTGATCTGCCATGGCAGAAGTACAGTGAAAATTCTCCTTAGAAGTAAGGATGTCAAGACTTTATCTCTTCTACTTTGGATATGTTACCAGGAGGGAGGAACCAATCTCTAGAGAAGGACATCATGCTTAGTAAAGTAGAAAACCAAAACCCAAACTCACTGCCATCGAGTCAGTTCTGACCCCTAGTGACCCCTCCTAGGATTTCTGAGGTGATATCTCGACAAAAGTAGATTGCCCAATCTGCCTTCCAAGGAGTGGCTGGTAGGTTCAAACTGCCAGCCTTCTGGTTAACAGTCAAATGCTTTAGGCACTATGCCACCAGAGCTCCTTAGTAAAGTAGACGGCAGCAAAAATAGGGAAGATAGTCAAAAAGATAGACTGACACAGTGGCTACAACAATGGATTCAAGCAAAGCAACAATTGTGAGGATGGTGCAGGTCTAGACACTGTTTTGTTCTGTTATGCAAAGGCTTGCTGTGAGTCAAAACTAACTCAATAACACCAAACAACAACGTAGCATTTACCGAAGTTCCTTTTTCTCGTGTACTTCTTTCTCATATAGCTTTTATGGTCAAACTGCAGATTTCATCCATATTTGGTATTGCTTTTCCCATTATCAAAAATAGCACATGTCTACTCTCTGAAAAATGACTTCTCCTCTCTCCCGTTCCCATCCCTGGTTACCAGTAAAGAATATTCCTTTCTGTGTCTATCTATATTTGTGACTTTGTATTATAGTAAGACTATACAACATTTGGCACTCTGGTGGCGTAGTGCCTAAGGCATTTGACTGCTAACCAGAAGGCTGGTGGTTCAAACCCACCAGCCACTCCTCGGAAGGAAGGCTGGGCAATCTACTTCTATAGAGATACCACCTCAGAAACCCAAGGAGGAGTCGCTATGAGTCATAATTGACTTGATGGCAGTGAGATACAATATTTAGCTCTGGTGGTTCAGTGCCTAAGACATTTGATGCTAACCAGAAGGTTGGCACTTCAAATCTATCAGCCACTCTGTAGGAGGAAGACGAGGCAATCTACTTCAGTAAAGATTTACTGCCTTGGGAACCCAATGGGGGTCGCTATGATTAGGAATTGACTCTATGACAGTGGGTTTGGTTTTGGGTTTTATACAATGTTTATCCCTTTGTGATTGCCTTATTTCACTCAGCATGATATCCTGCAGATCAATTCATGTTATGTTTCATGGACTCCTCGTTATTTTTTACAGTATGCAGTATTCCATTGTGTATATGTATCACAATTTGTTTATCCATTCATCCATTGATCAGCATTTAGTTTTCTATAGTTTTGCTATTATGAATAATGCTGCAATGAACATATGTATAAGTCTGTTGCTGTCACTGCTCTTAAATCTCTTGAATATATGCCTAGGAGCTGGAGTGCTGGATGAGCAGGTATTTCTGTTTCTAACTTTTTGAGGAAACACCATACCATTTTCCATACTGGTTGTATCATTTTGCAATCTCACCAGCAGTATATATGAATTCCAGTCTCCCCACAACCTCACAAGCATTTGTTGTTTTCTGTGTTTACATCATTGCCATTTTGCAAGGGTGAGATGGCATCTCATTGTACCTTTGATTACTTGGGAAGTCTGGTAGTGTAGTGCCTAAGGCACTTGACTGCTAACCAGAAGGCTGGCGATTCAAACCCACCACCCACTCCTCGGATGGAGGGTTGGGCAACCTACTTCCATAGTGATACAGCTTCAGAAATCCAATGAAGGGTCGCTATAGGTTGGGTCCATTTCAATGGCACATAACAACAACAACAATGCTTAATTATTGTGAACATCTATTCATGTATTTGTTGGCCGTCTGAATGTCCTCTTTGATGGATTGCTGTTCATGTCCTTTGCCAATTTTTTGATTGGGTTGTTTGTCTTTTCATTGTTGTTGAAGTTTTCTATGTATTTTCAAGATTAGACTGTAGTCAGATATGCCTTTGCCAAAGATTTTTTTCCCAATCTGCAGGTTCTCTTTTTACTCTACTTTCTTTTCATAAGTATAATTATTTAATTTTTAGGAGGTCCTAATTATCTAATTTATCTTCTGTTGTTTCTGCATTTTTAGTTGTGTTTGATCCTATTTATGCCAAAAATTAGATCCCCTAGTTGGGACAATCTACTTCCGTAGTGATACTGCCTCAGAAACCCAAGGAGGGGTCGCAATGAGTTGGGTCCGACTCGACAGCACATAGCAACAACAATAACAACAGTTTTGTCTCTATATTATCTTCCAGGACTTATAGTTTTACCTTTAATTATGTCTTTGATCCACTTTGAGTTAATTTTTGTACATGCTGTGAGGTATGAATCCTGTTTCAATTTTCTGCAAACAAATAATCAGTTTTGCTAGCACCATTTGTTGAAGAGATGGTTTCTTCCCCATTAAATGGACTTTGACCCTGATTTGAAGATAACCTGACCATAGATGGATGGAATTAAACTGGATTCTCAATCATATTCTATTGGTCTATGTGTCAGGAAGTGGAACCCAAATGCCCCTTGGAAACAAGAATGGACAGACTTCATCTCACCTACTTTGGTCATATGAGAAGGGACCATTCCCTGGAGAATGATGTCATGCTTGGTAGGGTGGAGTGCTGAGAAAGAGGGGAAGGCTTTCAACAAGATATATTGACACGGTGGCTGCAACAATGGGCTCAAGTACAGCAAGGATAATGGAGCTGGCTCGGGATCAGGTGGTGTTTCGTTCTGCTGTGCATAGGGTGGCTATGAGTCAGGAACGACTCAACGGCACCTAACAACAACGATGTGTCTTTCACATATCCAGTATCAGGCTATTATTATTACTGTGGCTGTATAGTAAGTTTTGAGATTAGGAAATGTGAGGCTTCCTACTTTGTTCCTCTTCGATATTGCTTTAGGTATTTGGGGCTTCTTTCATTTCCATATAAAGTTAGAGATTAGTTTTTCCATTTCATTAAAGAGTATTCTTGGAATTTGGATAGGGATTGTGTTGTATCTATAGATCACTTTGGGTGATATTTAAATGTTCACAATGTTAAATCTTCCAATCCACTGGCAAGGCATGTTTTCCCATTTATGTCATTCTCTTTTGGTTTCTTTTAGTAGAATTTTATAGTTTTCCTTGTATAAGTCATCTATAACCCTGGTTAGGTGTGTTTCTGTTAGGTGCCATCAAGTCACTTATAACATATAGAAACACTGTGTACAACAGAACAAAACACTGCCCGGTCCTGTGCCATTCTCACAGTCATCGCTATGCTTGAGCCCATCATTGCAGCCACTGTATCAATCCATCTCATTGAGGTTCTTCCCCTTTTTTACTGACCCTGGCTAAGCATGATATCCTTCTCCAGGAACTGGTCCTTTCTGGTAACTGACCCAAGCTGTTGCTAGGTGCTGTCAAGTCGGCTCTGACTCATAGCGACTCCACCTACAACAGAAAGAAACACTGCCTGGTCCTGTGCCATCCTCACAATCCTAGCTGTACCTGAGCCCATCATTGCAGCTACTGTGCCAACCCATTTCATCAAAGGTCTTCACCTTTTTCATTGACCCTCCACTTTACCAAGTATGATATCCTCCATGGAATGGTCCCTTCTGACAACATGACCAAAGTAGATGAGACAAAGTCTGGCCATTCCCATTTCTAAGGAGCATTGCTGCTGTACTTTTTCCAAGAAAGATTTGTTCATTCTTCTGGCACTTCATGGTATATTCAATATTCTTTGCCAACACCACAGTTCAAATACATGCCCTTGTTCTGTTTGAAAGATTGCTTATTGGTCTGCATACATGTTCCTCAGAAGTACAATGAAATGTTCTTGAATTCCCATTCTTTGCAATGTTAGTCATAGTTTGTTATAATCCACACAGTCAAATGCCTTTGCACAGTCAACATAACAGAGATAAACCCTTTCCTGGTATTCTTTGCTTTCTGCCAAGATCCATCTGATAACCTTCAGTCCACCTTCTCTTCTGAAACCAGACTGAATTTCTGGTATTTCTCTGTAAAGTTATTGCTGCAACCATTTTTTTAAATTATTTTCAGCAAAATTTTATTTGTGTGTAAAATTCATGATATTGTTTGATAATTTCCACATTCTGTTTAATCACCTTTCTTTGGAATGGGCACAAATATCTATCTCTTCCAGTTGGTTGGCCATGTAGCTGTCTTCAAAATTTCTTGGCATTAACTAGTAAGGGCTTCCAGTGTTGCATCTGGTTGTTGAAACATCTCTGTGGGTATACCATCCATTCCTGGAGCTTTATTTTTCATCAATTCCTTCAATGCATCTTGGACTTCTTCCTTCAATACCATCAGTTCTTGAACACATACCACCCTCTGAAATGGTTGAAAGTTGACCAATTCTTTTTGGTGCAGTGACTCTGTGTATCCTTTCCATCCTCTTTGTTATGCTTCCTGCCTTGTTCAATATCATGGCCATAGAATCCTTCAAGATTACAACTTGAGGCTTGATCCCCACCCCACCCCCAGTTCTTTCAGCCTGAAAAATGTGGAGCATGTTCTTCCCCTTTGATTTCTAACCCTTTGTCATTGCACATATCATTATTTTATTTTGTCTTCTCAAGCTGCCCTTTGAGATCTTCTGTTCAGAACTTTTCATCATTTCTTCCATTTGCTTTAGCTACTCTTCATTCAACAGCAAGTTTCAGAGTTTGTTCTGACATCCATTTTGGTCTTTTCTTCCTTTCCTGTCTTTTTAGTGACAGTTTGCTTTCATCATGGATGATGTTCTTGATGTCATCCACAATTCTTCTGGTTTTTGGTCATTGGTGTTCAAAGTTCAAATCTATTCTTCAGCTGGTCTCTAAATTCAGGTGGGATATACTTAAGGTCCTATTTTGGCTCTTGTGGACTTAATTTTTTTCACTTTCAGCTTAAACTTCCATAGGAGCAGTTGGTGATCTGTTCCACAGTCAGCCCCTGGCCTTGTTCTGGCTGATGATTGAGCTTCTCCATCATCTCTTTCCACAGAGGTAGTCAATTTGTTTCCTTCTTCCTAGTCTGTCTTAGTCCGGAAACTCTAAGAAAATCTTGGCCCTCACAGGTGACCCTGTTGGAATTTGAAATATGAGTGACATAACTTCCAGCATCCCAGCAACATGCAACCCACCACATGCATATCCATTTCTTTCCATATTGCTCCAGCTAGGACTTCCAGTACAAGAGTGAGTAAAAGTGGTGACAAAGCACGTATCTGTGCCTTGTTCCCATTCTCAAGGGGAATGCTCTGTCTTTTTCCATTGAGAATGATATTGCCGGTTGGTTTGGCATATGTGCCCTTAGTTATATAGAATAATTTCCCTTCTATTCCTATTTTGCTAAGAGTTTTTATGAAGAAATGATGTTGGATTTTATCAAATTTCTTGTCTGCCTTGATTGAGAAGATCATGTGATTATTCCCTTTGTTTTATTAATGTGGTAAATTAGGTTGATTGATTTTCTAATGTTGAACATTGTATCCTTGGTATGAGTCCCACTTGGTCATGATGTTAAATTCTCTTGGGTAGAATTTTGTTGAGAATTTTTGCCTTGATATTCATGAGGCATATTGGTCTATAATTTTCTTTTCTTTTTTCTGAGGTCTTTGCCTGGCTTTGGTATTAGATTTATGCTGGCTTCATAGAATGATTTGAAGAGTATTCCCTCCTTTTCTGTGCCAGGATAGTTTGAATAGAATTAGTACTAAGTCTTTCTGATTATCTGGTAGAATTCTGCAGTGAAGCCTTTGGGGCCAGGACTTTTGTTGTTGCAAAAGCTCTGGTAGCATAGTGGCTAAAGCACTTGACTGCTAACCAGAAGGCTGGCGGTTCAAACCCACCAGCCACTCCTCGGAAGTAAGGTTGGGCAATCCTACTTCCATAGTGATACTGCCTTGGAAACCCAAGGAGGGGTCACTATGAGTCGGGGCCGACTCGACGGCACATAACAACA
>NW_006922038.1:1828849-1836772 GCF_000298275.1 Orycteropus afer afer
TAGAAATCTGTTCATTTCTTCTAGGTTTTCCAATCAGGTAGAGTGTGGTTTTTCATAATATTTTATTATGATCCTCTTTATCTCAGTTGGTTCTGTGTAACGTCCCCCATTTCTTGTCTTATTTTGGTTATTTGCATTTTCTTATTTTTTTTTTCATCAGTTTGGACAGTGCTTTGTCAATTTTATTGATTCTCTCAAAGAACCAACTTCTAGTCTTGTTGATTTTTCTATTGTTTTTCTGTTTTCTATTTTATTTATTTCTACTCTGATCTTTATTATTTCCTTTCTTCTGATAACTTCAGTCCTCTTTTGCTGTTTGTTTTCTATTTGTTCAAAGTGTTGTGTTAAGTTACTGATTGTGGAGCTTTCTTCTTTTTTGATGTGTGCATTTATTGCTATAAGTTTTCTTCTGAGCACCACTTTTACTGTGTTTCAAAAGTTTTGATATGTTGCATTTTCATTCTCATTTGAGTCTAAAAAATTAATTTCATTTTTAATTTATTCTATAATCCAATAATTTTTAAGTAATGTGTATTCAGTTTCCATATATTTAATTTTTTTTTCCTTGTTCTTTCTATTATTGATTCTACTTTATTGGTATTGTGGTCAGAGAAGTACATTGTAGGTATCACTTTTATAAACATAAGAAAAGAAAAACATAATTTACAGAGTGAAATTTCCATTTTTCTTCTCTTCAAGAGCCTTCTTTGGACCCATTTAGGAGTCCTTGGGTGGTGCAAAGGTTAATGTGCTCAGCTGGTAAGAATTGGAGAAAACATTTGCATGTACAAAATAAGCTTTTCTTTTTCATACATTTCCCTAAAGCTTAACAACTGAGCTTCTCTCTTACCTACCATATTAAATTGCAAAATTCTATCTGGTAAACTCTGTAGAGAGCATATTTAATTTAGTTACAAAGCAGAGGTTATAATCTATAGGGGAACTAAAATAACAACAAAAATTCCCACTCCAAGAAAGAAGATACAAAATTTCATATACCACATTCTTGCAAAATTTTTGCATAGTACAGGGTTATCTTTCAGTCAAGAGAAGAAAAAGGATGAATTATTAAATAAAGAAAGAAAGAAATAACAAAAAAACTAATGTGGATCTTTACTATGGCTCTAAGTGAGTTAAATGAGGGCAGTGGTGGCTCAGTGGTAGAAGTCTCACCTTCCATGACCCACCTTTGAGCACAGCTAATGCACTTCAAACACAGTCACCTATAGTCTGTCCAAGCAGCTTGGGTGTTGCTGTAAGGGTGGGCATGTTTAAGCAGAACTTCCCCAGGAAAACAGACTAGGGAAAAAAGACCTCATAACCTACTTATGAAAACTAGCCAATGAAAACTCTACAGATCACAAAGGTCCAATCCCACTGTGCACGGGGTCACCATGAGTCAAGGGTTTACTCAATGACAGCTAAGAACAATAACAAGTATATTAAAAATATACTACTATGAACTCAAAGGATCTCTGATGGCACAGTGGATAAGACACTTGACTGCTAACCGGAAGGCCAGTGGTTCAAACCCACCAGCTGCTCCACAGAAGGAAGATGGGGCGATCTACTTCACTAAAGATTTACAGCCTCAGAAACCCAATGAGGGTCACTATGAGTTGGAAATGACTCAATGACAGTGAGTTTTATTACGAACTCATTAGATTTTTGTTTTATTGTAGTATATTGTTACTAATAAGGAGCTCTGGTGACACAGTGCCTAAGGCAGTTGACAGCTAACCAGAAGGTTGATGGTCCAAACTCACTAGCCACTCCATGGAAGAAAGATGAGGCAATCTACTTCCATAAAGATATACCACCTCAAAAACCCAATGGGAGTCTCTATAAGTTGCAATAGACTTGATGACAGTGTTTTATTTATTTTTTTTTTTAATTTTTACCAATAAGGTTTTTTTTCTTTAAATAATGTTCTCACACACATACAATGATGATAATTGTATATCTTGTTTCTTTTAAAAAAATTTGCTCTTGCCTTTGGTAAATATTTATTCTATAAATTATAACCCAAAAAGCAAAATGGAAATATTTCACAGCATTGAAAGAAACTACTCTTCTTCAGCCCATACACACTCTTGTGTTTGTCTTTGATCTCAGTGACATACACATTTTGACAAAAACCAGGTCAATTAATAACTACACTACAGCATTTCACTTTGGGGGATGGAACATGTACGGGAAATTTTTATTTTCTCCTTAATAAATTCCATAGTAGAGTGCATAAAAACTACTAATTTCCATTCATCAGACCACCTCTAATCCCAAACAATCCTTATACAAGCAGATTTCTTTAACTTAAATAAAAAGACTAAAGAAAATTCCAGGGAAAAAAAAAAGGTGGGGGTAGTTATGAGAGAGAACACTTGCGTACAGAAGGTTAAACCGCTACATGCTAACTGCAAATTTGATGCCTTCAAAAGAGCCACTAGCAGCTGGAGCATTCTTATCTAGAATAATGTTTATAAATGATTTTATCTAATTTTAATTGTCACACATTCAGAGCAATCTGTTAGCCTTTATCCAGGTTAGACATTCTCACAGCTGGAGAAGACCCTCACATCACCAGAGAACCGGAAAAAAAAAAAAAAAAGGAGCAAGTCAGGGGGAAATCCTTCAGCGCTCTGCCCCCTCGGGATCTCCAACCTGCTGTGGGCCCAGGCCGCTGCGCCGAGCAGGAGCTGTGCAGGGCTCACCGCAGACTGCGCAGCAGCTCGTGACTCCATCAAGCTCCTCAGGAAGCGTCAGCTGAGCCCCGGGGCTCTTTGATTCCGCTCTGTCCTCCCTCACCTCTCCTCTGTCACCAGTCCCTGCACCTCTCTCCTGAGAGGGTCTCCTCAATCGACATGTGACGGCCGGAGAAGGAATATTCAGTATTCATCAAGGCAGTCTGGTGATCAAAGGAAGAAAGACAAAAAGAAAAAACAGAAAGAAAACATTGCCACCCAGTCTGTCTGACTCACAGCGACCCCGTACGTTACAGAGTTCAATGCTCTGTAGGCTTTTGGGGCCCTAATCTTCACAGAAGGAGATCGCCAGGCAATTTTCGACATGGCATGGCAAGATGGGTTCAAACCACCCACCTTTAGGTTAGTAGCAGAGTACAAACCATTCCCCGATCCTTTAAGAGCAAAATAACAACAGCAAACTACTGTTTGCAAATTAATGTCTGCCTTCTGGTGACAAAGTAGGGAAGGCATTTGGCGGCTAACCAGAAGGTCAGAGGTTCAAACCCACCAGATGCTCTGTGGGAGGAAGATGAGGCAATCTATTTTCATAAATATTTACAGCCTTGGAAACCCACCGGGGGTCACTAAGAGTTGGAATTGACTTGCTGGCAGTGGGTATTACTTAGCTTACCACATCAAAATTTCAATCATGCCTGGTGATTCTCCATCTCCCATCAGCCTCCATTTCCTGGAAGACCACTCGTAAGATGCACCACACACATGGTGTCCGGGTGCTCTGCAGGAGTTCAGATAGGCCTATTTGCTCTCATTCCACTCAGCAAAGCCTCTTATAACACAAACATAACAGGACTGGTCCTAGCATGGTGGGATACCCACAGAAGACACCAGCTGCACATGTGAAGAGTATTAAGAGACAACTTCAACGTACTCAAGTCTTGAAGAATGGAAAAGATAGTTCACATTTTCATGAAATATACAGGAAAAATTCCTAAATAGCCATCTGCCCACCTGTGTCCCCAGAATATTCCCAGCAGCTGCTTGATAACCCCCCCACCCCAAATTTATTTTTCCAGATTTGGTTTTTGTGCCTTGCCTAAGGTAGATTATCTAGTCTTTTCAGTCTTGTAGTTTTAGCTGTCTACTCTTATGAGCCCAAAGGAGCCTGGGCCAACGGAGCTGTGCATCAAGACTCCATGAAAAATCCAAGGGGCCAGAGTTTGAATATCAGAGCATGGATATTATTCCACCTGTTACCAGCAGATCACAGGAGCCCGACTACTTTGACCCCCTCTTTGGCCATTTTAGTGTTTTCTTTCATCTCCTTCCTACCTCCCTTCCTCCCTCCCTCCCTCCTTCTCTCCTCTTTCTGCATTCTTACTCTGTCACTCCCTCCCTTTCTCCTTCCCTTTCTTCCTGCTTCTTTCACTTCCTTTTTCCTCCCTCCCTTTCTCCTCCCCTTCCTTTCTTCCTTTTTCCTCTTTGCTCCTTTCTTTCCTTCCTTTTATTTACCCCCAACTCATGATTCATCAAACATTAGTGCTGAAAGTTTCCCTACAGATACTCCAATACAATTCCTCATTTCACTGATGGAGAACCTGAGGTCCAAGAAGGCTATTTGTCCAGGATCCTGCAGCCAGTTACCTCAGACCTGGGAATGAGACATAATCTGTGTCTCCCAGTCCTATACTTACTCCATTCGCCTACTTTGTCTTGCAGAGAGATATGACAGAAATACAGGTTTATGCCAGGAACTACTCTGGTAGCGTAGTATCAAAGGCACTTAACTGTTAACCAGAAGGGTGGTAGTTCAAACCCACCAGCCACTCCTCAGAAGGAAGGTTAGGCAATCTCCTTCTGTAGTGATACTGCCTCAGAAACCCAGGGAGGGGTCGCTAGGAGTCGGGTCCAACTTGATGGGACATAACAACAACAACATTTTAACCTAAGTTCTAATGGGTAACCTGAGATTCATACACATTTAGCCCTCTTAAACCTCCTATAACCATATTACTATACCCACCAGCCACTCCTCGGAAGGAAAGTTGGGCAATCTGCTTCTGTAGAGGTACTGCCTCGGAAACCCAAGGAGGGGTTGCTACGCATCAGAAACAACTCAATGGAGTGAGTTTGGTATTTTGTTATTTGCTGTTTTTGTTTGTTTGTTTGTATAATGAAAATTAAATTCAGCACAGTGGCCCCTGTCTTAGTTACCTAGTGTTGCTGTGACACAAATTCCTCAGTGTGCGGCTTTACATACACATTATTTACTAACAGTTCAGGGGGCTAGAAGTCAGATTCAGAGTGCCTCTCCAGCGGGAGACCCTTCCCTGTTTATTACAGCCTTCAGCAGCTGCCAGCAATGCTTGTGCGTAGCCCCAGACATCCCTTGGTCCCTTGGTCTCCTTGGCTTGTAGACAACCCTCACTTGCCATCTTTCTCCTCTCAGAGTGTGTTCCTGTATCCAGCCTGCTCATTTCATAAACCAGAAGTGATTAGACGACCCTCCATGGTTGTCACTGTTGGCTTCTGTTGAGTCGTTTCCAAGTCACGGTGGCCTCCCATGCACAGGGTTGACCTGCTCCACAGGGTTCTTAAGGCTGTGACCTTTCCGAAGCAGGTCACCAGGCCAGCCTTCTGAGGTGCCTCTGAGGGGGTTCAAACCACTGACCTTTAAGCCAGTAGTTGAGTATTAAACGAGGGCTCCCTCTACATAAGTACATCATAATTAACATGATCTAGAAAACTCTACTTCCAAACAGATCATATTAACAAGCATAAAGGCAATGATTTCAAATACATACTTTGGGGAACAAAATTCAATCCACAAATAATAAATAAATAAAAGTAACTCACTGCCAGCGAGTCAATTCCAACTCACAGCAACCCCCACTGGTTTTCCGAGGCTGTAAATCTTTAAGGAAGTAGGTCTCCCCATCTTCCTTCTGCAGAGCAGCTGGTGAGTTTGAACAGCTGGCCTTCTGGTTTGCAGCCAAATGCCTTATCCACTATGCCACCAGAGCTCCTTAGACAAAGCAAAGATTAATTTATGGTTCATATAACGTAGCCTTTAAAAAGGGTACCAATATTGGTTGAAATAAAAATAGTTTTTTGCTTAGATTTCTGTAAACTAGAATAATCAATGAGCCAAAATATAATTTCCATAAGGAACCTGAGTTGTTGAGTGTCTGCCATATAATCACTTTATGAGATAGTTCTGTTCTGTTTTAGCTACTGACCCAGTTTTACAAAGAAGAAATGTGTTCCTGAGCAAAGACGAGGCGGGGATCAATCCTGTCCCTCTGGGTCATTTAGGAGGACATTTCTCTTGCTTGACCAGGACCTAGCAGCTTTCATTATTTGGATCTCAAATAAAATGAGACTATTCTAACCTCAGCGCCAGCTCCCCTCACCTCTTTCTCCACACTCAAGGAGTCTCCACAAGCATTATCTCCAAAGGCAGAAATAACATGTCCTTATCAAACTAGTTTCATTCACCACAGCCTCCCAAGGCCCAAGTCAGTCCACTTCAGAATCTTTGTGGGAACAAGTGTCCATTTTGAAATCAAAACACAGGCTTCAGACACTGATGTCTAAAAAATGTCAAGAGAATTATTTCTCAAGAAGAGAGGGATAGAAGAAAAAAGTCTGAAAGGGATGAGGAGTGTGCATGATTTATTAAAATGTGACCAGTGGATAGACCTGCAGTTGTTACCTCAGGGTTCCTGGAGTGTGACAGGCATTTTGGTTTCCCGTTTCTGAGTGACATGCTGCTGTCAAATCCTCCATATCTGGATTCTCAAGAGCAGACACCAAGCCTGCAAATGCAACAGCTCGAGGCATGGTGGGAGTTTCATTTGTTTCAATGGGCTGCTTCCCCTCCATTTCAGTCCACAGCAAAAGAGCACCACGTCCACCCTTCCACTCTGAGAGTAGGGAGCCCTACTCTCCCTCTCTGTCTACCTCCATTTTCCTACCTGCAAAATAGGGATAACAATGATAATTCCTGCCAAATAGGGCTATTTTAAAGATTAAATGCAGCCCCTAGTAAGTGCTAAAAAATGTGCTAGTGATTATCCCTATTATTAACTGCCTTCAATTATTAACCAGCACTGCTGGGTGCTGCCCTGAATACAGCTTCCATTCCCAAGCTTCCTAGGAGCTTAAAGAAATCTCTACCGACAACAAGTGAAGTCTTGTGTGTGCGCTCTCTCTCTCCCTCCCAACCTCTCTCCGTCTTTTTTTCCTCCTCTTTAATGGATTTAAGTGAAAGTACTTCCCTTGTCTTTGGTGCTTTGAACCAGTAAAGGCTTCAACCCACACATATGAATTGCCCTACCTACCCTTGCAGTGTCGACCTCGTGGACAATACCTGATACCTCGAAGATGCCAGAACAACGCTGCCCGTGCCTGCCGGACTAGTGCCCCCAAGGCTCTTGGTCAGAATTCTCTCTCTCCCCATGAATGAACTGAACTGATACCAATAAAACAGGGCTCATAATTGGTTAAGGAAATAATGGTATTCCTACACAATGGAATATCAGGTACTCTACTGTGAAATAAAATTGGTTGACAAATTAGGTGATATGCATTAAACAAGTTTCAATGCTCTATCAGTAGTATATATAGAATGGTACTAATTACGTGAAATACATACATATATGCAAGTAGTAGGACATAGGATTCATCAAAATATGAACCGTGAATATCTCTGGAACAATGGCAACATGACTGCATTTATGCATTGTCTAAACATTCTATATCAAGGACTCTGGAAGCCTAAAAATATATTTAAAGTAATGAAGTATTTCCTTTACTCATATTAAATAAGGAAGGGAAGAAGTCCAGAACAAAGCCTGCGTTACAGACTGAAATCAGAGTTATCAGTATGAACGGATGATTTGTACACACACATGGGCAGGTAGAAAAAGGAATACAGATGTGTATACGGAATATTTCCTATTTCTCTCCACTGAGAGGGCCTAGAGAACAGCACTCGGGCTATAAGCATAACCAGGATCCGGATGTGGCTTCCTAAATACCACTCTCCAATAAAAGCCAGGGCTCCTTAGGAAATTGCTTGATACCAGGACTGGAGCAGGGAAATGACAAGATGAGCCTGGTGCCAATAGGTAAGGAAATCCTCAAAATATGATAGTGTAAGCAAGCACATTGAAAGGACACAGTCCTTGAAGAAGACCTTGAAGAAACCATACTTGAG
>NW_006922038.1:1837442-1841271 GCF_000298275.1 Orycteropus afer afer
TACTTTGGTCATGTTATCAGAAGGGTCCAGACTCTGGAGAAGTATACCATTCTTTGGCAAAATAGAGGATCAACAGAACAGGGGAATACTCTCAATGAGATGGACTGACACAGTGACTGTGATGATGAGCTCAAGCATCACAAGGATTATGAGGATGGTGAGAACTGGACAGTGTTTCATTCTGTTGTACATAGGGTCACAGTGAGTTGGAACCAGCCCGATGGCACACAACACCACCACCACCACAGTGATGGATTATGACCCATAGAATAACAATAAACATTCGTGAGTCCATACTGATATAAATAAGCAATTGAACAAATAAACAATTGAAGACAGCTTTTCCTTATGGTAGAAATCCAGTTTATTACAGGAGGTAAAAACAGGCAAAGTATTTAAGAAAAAACTGAGTCACAATGTTGTAGCCAAAAATCAATGACACTGCTAAAATTTGCGGGTACAAATAGGATGAGAAAAAGATACCTGCACAGTTCTTGAGTATATCCTCATAAGATACTTATCAATTACAAAGGGGAAATCAGTAACTTCAGAGTGGAGAACCCGGCAGAGATCATGATAACCAAGCGGTCAAAGTTAACACCACCAGTAATGAGACATGTATCACCTGATTGTATGCACTAAGATGGGAACACATCACTTCTGTGGCATTTTTACCCAAAAGGCATAGGCTTGTTTATTATTCATGAGCGAACAGCAGACAGATACAAATGGGAAGAAATACTTTTAAAAAATGGCCTGTCCTCTTTCCAAGTTTCAAGGTCATGAAAGACAAAGACTCAGGACAATCAGAGAAGACAGAAAAGACATAGCAACTAAATGCAATGTGGGGTCCTAGATTGGATCCCACACCAGGACAAGGGCACTATGGGAACACTGAAGAAATTCCAAATTGTTCTACAGATCAGTCAATGGCTGTGACAATGTTAATTTCCTGAATCTAATGACCCCACACTGGCTATATAAATTCTCAACATGAAGGACGGCAGGTGAGGGACACACAGGGACATTCTGTGCTATTTGTGTGACTTTCTTTGCGTACAGTATACATTTATTTCCAAAATAAATCAAATTAAATTTTAAAAAAAACTGTTTCATGAAATAAAGGAAATAGATTAATTTTTCAAGTTAATAACTTAAGACAATTTTTCACTATTACATGCAATAGTTCATCCATCTAGTTCATCAGAAGGAGGAAGAAACTCAAAAGGTCAAAATGAAGGTGATGGGCTTCAGGGCAGAGAGATGAGAAACACACACACGTCTCTGGAAATACAAGGAACTGTAAAATAACCAACCATGTGTTAATAAAGTAGAACTAAAGATAAATATTGTATGATACCCTTAGAGCATGGGAAAAGACAAATGAAATTACTTAAATGTGTAAATGGTAGGGTTTATTTATCTTGATTAAAAACAAGAGATTTTATGCTGCAAGGAACAATTAGAAACACAACTTTTGTTTTAGCATTTACATCCAGGGACTCTTGGTCTTTCTATCATAGTTCAACTGGCTTTTTGTCCCTTGAGGAAATTAGAACAGCAAATGTCCCTGGCACATATCATTTCTCACCATCCTCCCTACCATCTGTAAACCTAAATAAGAAGTAGCAATTCTATAAAACTTGATTCTCCCATGAATGGTCATCATATAAAATTGAGGAAATCAAGTGGGACAGGTCCCCAAAGGACAAATGACAAATTCAATCTTCATTGATTATTGTGAGATTACGTATTATTTCCTGAAATTACCATCCATGAAAACCAAACCTAAATCCATTGCCGTGGAGTTGTGACTCACAGTGATGTTACATTTTTATTGAATTAGTCATCACAGGCCTGACCTGGCTGAGTCAGTTCCAAATTATCTTTTTATTTTTTTCCAACATTTTATTAGAAACACTAACAAACAAGAAAAAGGAAAGAATTTTACAACGAACATCACCTCGTTTGATTCATATTTTATTACTTATCCATACTTTTGCAATTCTACCCACTATCAACTCATCTTATTTTTTGAGGTATTTCAAAGCAAACAGTGGATGTAGTTGGTTGGTGCTGACAAGTTGGTTTCAACTTATAGCAACCCTATACACAACACAACAAAACACAGCACAGTCATGCACCATTCTCACAATCATTGCTATGTTGAGCCCATTGTTGCAGCCACTGTGTCAACTCATCTTATTGAGGGTCTTCCTTTCTTTCCACTAACCCTCTGCTTTGCCAAGCATGATGTCCTTCTCCAGCCACTGGTCCCTGCTGATAACACATCCAAAGCACATGTGATGAAGTCTCACCATTCACTTGTAAGGAGCGTCTGGCTGGACTTCCTCCAGGATAGATTTGTTCATTCTTCTGTCAATCCATGGTATACTCCGTATTCCTTACCAACACTTTATCAAATGCCTCATTTCTTTGCCCTAAACGTTGTAGCATCCATCTCACTAGAGAACTTCACTGTAACCTCCCTGCTTTCTTGGTCTGCTGGCTACAATGTCCTTAACAGCTATTGGATTCTGTCCTCACCTCTGCTTCTGGCCTTCAGTGTAAATGCAGCCTGGTCTGCAAAGAAAGTTCTATCAGTAAGTCCCAAAACCTTACCTACTGTGCCAGGCAAGCCCTTGATGAGTCATTTAGAGTCATTTAAACCAGTGGCTGTCCAGTGACCTCCAAGTCATGGCAACTCCAGTTGCCTATCAGAGTAGGACTGTGCATCAAAGGATTTTTAAGAGCTGGTTTTTCAGAAGCAGTTTGCCTGCCTTTTCTTCTGAGGCATCTCTGGTTGGACTTGAACCACCAACCCCTCGGTTAGCAGCTAATCATCTTTCCTGCTTGCACCAGGTTCATTATGTTTCATCAACCCACTCACCTGCCTACCATCAGGCAGGTTGAGAGAACAGAGGGGTAACTTCTTGGTAGGTATGGTAGTTTTTCATACAGAGGACATGGTGAACAATGAATTGATAGTTGGCAGTGCATGGTAGTTAGGTAAAAACGCTACCCCAGAAATTGTTCTGCAATTTTCATATGTATCTGATGTTTTCTAAAAGAGTTTCAAAGCTTTCATAATCTCCGAGAAGTCGGCAACTCTAAAAACATTAAAGGCCCTTGATCTGCCACTTTGCTCTTTCCAGACACTGTGCAGTAGTCATCGCAGACTGTGTTATCGCTTGGCCTGCCACATCCCACTGCTGAATTATTTTTAGCTTACTTCAACCAAAACCCCAATTTATTTCCCCCACATTATGCTTTTAGTGTAGATCATTTTTGTTTATTTGTCTATCCTGTTGATTAGTGAGTGACTTTATCCATTAAGCCGATTTGGATGCATCATTAACTAGGAAAAAAGAGAAACCAGGTAGTGAGAAGTCAATATTGGGTGATATTTACGACATCCCTCAGCATGAGCACAAGACAGATGGTTCTGGTATCATGATGCTAGCCTGAACCCTCTGACTCATTATTTGGAAGACTCTGGTGAGCTATGTGTTCCAGCTACCTGTCTGGGCAGAAACATACCCTTAAATGTGATAGGTCCAGAATGCCTCATGGACGCAGGCAGCCTCTGCTGCTACAGCTGTTAGGAGGCGAATCCTGGACCACTTCTTCCACCTGCTCTGAATTTCCCACTGAATCCAGCACAGGACTGAACCCAGAGAAGGGGCTTCTGTGCCCAGTGAAGAGGCTGAGTGAGCCCTTGTTTCACTAGAAATTTCAATCAAGGGCTCATTTGGAACTTATGTTTTTGAGGACCTAGTCTGAATCAACTTGATGGCAGCAGGTTTGGTTTTTTTGGCATGTTTCAGGA
>NW_006922038.1:1841371-1843972 GCF_000298275.1 Orycteropus afer afer
TTTTTATTTTTTTCCAACATTTTATTAGAAACACTAACAAACAAGAAAAAGGAAAGAATTTTACAACGAACATCACCTCGTTTGATTCATATTTTATTACTTATCCATACTTTTGCAATTCTACCCACTATCAACTCATCTTATTTTTTGAGGTATTTCAAAGCAAACAGTGGATGTAGTTGGTTGGTGCTGACAAGTTGGTTTCAACTTATAGCAACCCTATACACAACACAACAAAACACAGCACAGTCATGCACCATTCTCACAATCATTGCTATGTTGAGCCCATTGTTGCAGCCACTGTGTCAACTCATCTTATTGAGGGTCTTCCTTTCTTTCCACTAACCCTCTGCTTTGCCAAGCATGATGTCCTTCTCCAGCCACTGGTCCCTGCTGATAACACATCCAAAGCACATGTGATGAAGTCTCACCATTCACTTGTAAGGAGCGTCTGGCTGGACTTCCTCCAGGATAGATTTGTTCATTCTTCTGTCAATCCATGGTATACTCCGTATTCCTTACCAACACTTTATCAAATGCCTCATTTCTTTGCCCTAAACGTTGTAGCATCCATCTCACTAGAGAACTTCACTGTAACCTCCCTGCTTTCTTGGTCTGCTGGCTACAATGTCCTTAACAGCTATTGGATTCTGTCCTCACCTCTGCTTCTGGCCTTCAGTGTAAATGCAGCCTGGTCTGCAAAGAAAGTTCTATCAGTAAGTCCCAAAACCTTACCTACTGTGCCAGGCAAGCCCTTGATGAGTCATTTAGAGTCATTTAAACCAGTGGCTGTCCAGTGACCTCCAAGTCATGGCAACTCCAGTTGCCTATCAGAGTAGGACTGTGCATCAAAGGATTTTTAAGAGCTGGTTTTTCAGAAGCAGTTTGCCTGCCTTTTCTTCTGAGGCATCTCTGGTTGGACTTGAACCACCAACCCCTCGGTTAGCAGCTAATCATCTTTCCTGCTTGCACCAGGTTCATTATGTTTCATCAACCCACTCACCTGCCTACCATCAGGCAGGTTGAGAGAACAGAGGGGTAACTTCTTGGTAGGTATGGTAGTTTTTCATACAGAGGACATGGTGAACAATGAATTGATAGTTGGCAGTGCATGGTAGTTAGGTAAAAACGCTACCCCAGAAATTGTTCTGCAATTTTCATATGTATCTGATGTTTTCTAAAAGAGTTTCAAAGCTTTCATAATCTCCGAGAAGTCGGCAACTCTAAAAACATTAAAGGCCCTTGATCTGCCACTTTGCTCTTTCCAGACACTGTGCAGTAGTCATCGCAGACTGTGTTATCGCTTGGCCTGCCACATCCCACTGCTGAATTATTTTTAGCTTACTTCAACCAAAACCCCAATTTATTTCCCCCACATTATGCTTTTAGTGTAGATCATTTTTGTTTATTTGTCTATCCTGTTGATTAGTGAGTGACTTTATCCATTAAGCCGATTTGGATGCATCATTAACTAGGAAAAAAGAGAAACCAGGTAGTGAGAAGTCAATATTGGGTGATATTTACGACATCCCTCAGCATGAGCACAAGACAGATGGTTCTGGTATCATGATGCTAGCCTGAACCCTCTGACTCATTATTTGGAAGACTCTGGTGAGCTATGTGTTCCAGCTACCTGTCTGGGCAGAAACATACCCTTAAATGTGATAGGTCCAGAATGCCTCATGGACGCAGGCAGCCTCTGCTGCTACAGCTGTTAGGAGGCGAATCCTGGACCACTTCTTCCACCTGCTCTGAATTTCCCACTGAATCCAGCACAGGACTGAACCCAGAGAAGGGGCTTCTGTGCCCAGTGAAGAGGCTGAGTGAGCCCTTGTTTCACTAGAAATTTCAATCAAGGGCTCATTTGGAACTTATGTTTTTGAGGACCTAGTCTGAATCAACTTGATGGCAGCAGGTTTGGTTTTTTTGGCATGTTTCAGGAAGAGCAAGACCCCCAAAATTCACTCACAATAGTATTTGTTCATCCGTTTCAAGTGACCATTGAGCTTACAGCTAATGAAATTAGATTTCCTAATGTCACTATTTCTCATTTGCTCTTCTACTTTCAGAGGAGATAGCACTTTTAGGAAAAATGATTTTTTAAGACTTCATTTCATCCCACCATTAGCCAGCTTCATCTTAAGCTGCTCCTTCCTCCAAGTCTCAGTCTGCTCATCTGTCTGATGCTGTGTGGAGTGATCACCCGGAGCTGGGACACTGTGGGGAGGTGGACGGTGAGCCATCTCCTGCATTCCAAAGAAAACATACCATGACTGGTGATCAGACATGTCCTGGACCGAGTGATCACCCGTGGTCACGACTGGTGATCACACATGGTCACGACTGGTGATCACACGTGGTCACGACTGGTGATCACACATGGTCACGACTGGTGATCACACATAGTCATGACTGGTGATCACACATGGTCCTGGACCAAGTTATCTAAAGAAATCCTAACCCCAGATTCTTTGCAAAAGACCAGTCACAAATACCCATTATATTACTTTTATAATGGTGGAGTTTATTGAGTGACTACAGAGCACCAGGGAATTGTGCTCAGTGCTTCAAATTGACTCCTCCAATTCTTACCAACCACTC
>NW_006922038.1:1844591-1846005 GCF_000298275.1 Orycteropus afer afer
CAGTTGCCGGCATGCACATCAGCTCTTATTAAAATATATTTAAAAACCCAGTTGCTGTTGAGTATCTTCCGACTCATGGTGACCCCATATGTGTCAGAGTTGAACTGTGCTCAACAGGCTTTTCAGTGGCTGACTTTTCAGAAGTCGATGGCACGACCTTTCTTCAGAGGCCCCTCTGGGAGACATGGAATCTCCAGTCTTCCTGTCGGCAGCAGAGTTCCTCAACCCTTTGCACCACCCAGAGACTCCTACTTAAACACACACACCAATAAAACAGACACAAAATTATTTCTTCTGCCTCCCTTATCACTATCAAGTAAGTCAATGTTTGTTTTTGTCATTTTGTTGCTTGTAGAAAAGCAGTTATTTAAGATATTGAGAAGACTGGCTCTTCCTCATCCATTTGACTTGATATGACACGTTCAGATGACAGCAAATTTGTCACTGCTCTTTTCCACCCAGTTCCTATGAATCTAGCTCAGATGCCTCCACTCACATACCACCGATTGACATGCCTGCAATACCTCAAGCTGCCTTTTCAATGCCGGTGTTAGACTATATCTAATAGTACCCATGTAATCTCTTTGTTTTGTTTTAAATACAAAGGAACACAGCCGTAGTTAATAGCAAAGCTTATCTCTGATCTTTGATCTCGTCTAAGTAGCTCAAAAATTCTGCAACATTAAATGAAATAAAAAGAACTATGGATAATACTATAATAAATGACAAGATACATTAAATCGATAGATGGCCACAGAAAAAGATGGGTCACTTTCAACTCTATTGAAAGACAGATGATAAGAACATTTGTCATCTATAAATTACTTCTTGTGCCTAGATGTTTAGTGATTTTTTTTTCCTACTAATAAGTAATAGGTTCCCTGAGAGTAAATATTAATTCATTATTATAAGTATTAAAAAAAAGCCAGCTTTTATGTTAAAAGTCCTCTATATACCCCTATAACCCCTCAGAGATGTACCAGCTCTCCTTAAAAAGGAGGCACCTAGTAGCCTTCATCAACACCTCACCTTCCAGCATGAGAGAGGCAGGCAACAAAGAAAATGAATTCCTCCACGTTGCTGGGAAGAGCGGGGAAGGGAAAAGACTGCAGTCTGCAAATATGCAGGGTATGGATGAAAGCATTGTAGCTGCGTTTCCTCAGCCAGAGCAGCTGAAGGAAGTAACTTCTTTATAAACACAACATGAGATAAGGTGCAGTCACGCGCATCCCAGAAATCTGACATCTGTCACACAAGCAATGGGTGTGATTTTCGAAGTTCTACAAAGTTCCCATTGGCCCACACAAAATCTGTTTTCTTGCTACATGCAGATTCCAAAAATTACAGAAGAGCATGGATAACTCTTTTGAAAAACCATGACCCCTTATGGTAAACAGGTCTCAATTCCCTTTTA
>NW_006922038.1:1848445-1849503 GCF_000298275.1 Orycteropus afer afer
GGACGGCATTTTGACATTTTGAGAGCAGGCAGAGGATCCTGGGAAATGAGTCTTTTCTGTACCTCGCTTACCACAGATGTGCTTCTTCCATTTTTTCCGAGTATAAACTTTCAATAAAGCTGGTCTTTGCATGCCTACATACAAGACTTCCTATTCTCACTCCTCTTTACATCCTTGAAGATTCAAATTCTATCCATGGCCTGCTCAAGCCCCACCTTCTCCAGGAAGCCCTCCCTCACTGCTGCACCCACTGTGATCTATCGCATCTGTGATTTACGGTTAGAGTTGCAGTATTTAGTCCAGATGCTGACTCTTGGGTGCACCCTTGTATGGATACACCTCTTCCTCATCGTGCTGGCCTCTACTGCTTCAGTGCCGGACACTCTCACAGCGTGGCCATAACCTATTGTCTGTCTCTCCCTCAGCTGCTCCTGCCAAGCTCTACGGTTCTTTCCACTCTCACTCTCTCCATTGCTTTTGTTGCCTCATGGACTCTGATCTCTACATCTTTCTGTGTGTCTCCTGACTTCTGCAGTATTCTCTCTTGGATGCATTCCTTCCATGTTTCATATTCATACTTCCAAAGGAAAAAAAAGGGGGGGGGCTGGGGTCAGCTAGTAACTTCCTCAAAGAGAGCCCATGTTGGAGCCAGCTCTCCTACCAGCTATACTAGCCAGCCAATGCACTTGGCCTTGCTCTGATTTAGCATGGCCAGGCCCTGTGGTGCCATGAATGATGATCCATGTGTAAGAAGTCATGCAGACAGGGGGTAAGGGTGTGTTTAAGGGGATAAGGTCTGTCTTCAAAGCCACATCCACAATTCTTGTCCCTTCCGCACCTACCCAATATACCAAACACACATGGAAATAGGTGTTTACAACATTCTTTCTTTTAAATTTTACCTGAGACTCATTTTGTGATAGACAACACAAGGCCTACCACCAAGTCTCTGTTGTTGTTGTTGTTATGTGCCGTCAAGTCAGATCTGTCTCCTAGATACCCTTCCTTGGGTTTCCGAGGCAGTATCACTACGGAAGTAGATTGCCCAACCTTCCTTC
>NW_006922038.1:1853414-1860175 GCF_000298275.1 Orycteropus afer afer
CACAAAGATAACTTCATGTTTCAAGTCTAGATACACACACATTCTACCAATAATCTGTACCTTAGGCTCATTGGTAAGTAAGGGGGGGGGTCTGAAAGGGAAAGGAGAAAAGGGTAGCCCATCTTTCCCTTTCCTTCTGTCATCATTTTCAGAGTAGGAGCTTGGTAACGTGAGTATGAAAGGCTATGAGAGCATTCCTTGGTGCTTTGTGTTTCTTATAATGTCACAGCCTCCTTTCTTTGTTTGAAAAATGCTCTAAAGGAAAGCATGGCCTCTGGGGTCTGCCAGCACCCTCACTTAGTTGCAGACACAGCACACTTAACCTGTATTCACGTTGTCTTTCTAAGCAACATGCATCATGGATCTACCAGAATTCCTTGTTTGTGGTCACTGGAAAGCAATACATAAATGGGTGGTAAATAATAGCAGACAGTCACGTGATATATCGTGTGTATCTCCTCTGCTTGCATGCATGCTCTACCGTCCCATTAGTCTTCACAAATAAACACAAGTTCAGAGATAACAGTGTTAAGAAGTTCAAGATGACAACAGGCAAACACAAGACCCTTCTGAGCACAGGGCCTGACGCAACTGTGCAAGTTGCTCACCAAAGCCCTGGTGTTAAAAAAAAAAAAAAAAAACTCAGTGCCATCAAGTTGATCCCAACTCATAGCAACCCCTCTTTGGGTTTCCAAGGTGGTATCTCTACAGAAGTAGATTACCCAATCTTTCTTCCAAGGAGTAGCTGGTGGGTTTGGACCTCCAGCCTTCTGGTTAGCAGTCAAATGCCTTAGGCACAATGCCACCAGAGTTCCCGAAGCCCTAGTATAGTCACTGATATTTGGACCCTGCCTACCTCTGGGACCTCATCTCCCTTGCCTTCGACTCTCCAGGATCTCTGGCCATTTTTTTTTGTTTAAAAAATTTCAAGCTATTTCATGCCTCAGTGTCTTTGCACCTGCTGTTTCCTCCACCTGGAAAGCCTTTCCCAAGGTGTTCCCATGCTCATTGCCCATCCCTCCTCAGCCTTTGGCCCCACTATCACTCCCCAGGCTTTCCCAGAGACCCTTCTCCAGTGAGCCACCACCACTTGATCATAGAACTTGATTTTCTTCATGCCATGTTTCTGAATGCATCATGTGTTTGCATCTGCTTGTTCATTGCCAGACTCTCTGCTATCATGTAGGCTCTAGGATAGCCTTGACTTAGCTGACTTGTCCACTGCTGGGTCCAATTCCTGAAGCCTTGCTTGGCCTATGATTTAAAATAACAGTTGCCATCAAATCAACTCTGACTCATGGTGACCCCATGGGGTCAGAGTAGAATTGTGCTCCAAAGCATTTTCAATGGCTGAATTTTGGGAAGTAGATCATCCAGCCTTTCTTCCAGGCCACCCCTGGGTAAACTCAAAACTCCAACCATTTCTCAGTTAGCAGCCAAACATGCGAAACATTTTTACCACCCAAAGATGCCTTCCACAGGATAGGTGTTTAGTAAATATTTATCAAATGCATGCCTGAATGAATGAATTGTATACCTATACTACATCGTGCCTCATAATATTGTCAATAAATATTAATTACAAATGTGTGTAACGTAACATATTGAGCAGAACTCAATGTTCTCACAAGGAGAGAATTATGCCAAAGAATTAACTGAGACATTGATGATAAAATAAATCACTTAAAAACAGATACATGGAAACGGGTACCTGTCCCCCACCCGCTCCCCATTCATTTGCCGTTTCCTTTTCTTACAACAAAGCCGTAATATCGAACTGGTAACAGCCCAGCTGTTGCCATAACAACCGACTTTGTGGACACAAACTTTCAGGTGAGATGAAACCACATGATGGAGAGCGAATTGTTTGGCCAAGACCTATGGGAAGTAATTACAAAGATGACTGAGGAAAGAATTAGCCAAGTAAATTGGTTTTGAACAACTGCATCTTCTTAGTCAGATAAGAAAATAGGAGATAAAACTGAATCACACTTAAGACTATATCTCTCTGGTGGAAAGTCAGACAAAGGAAACAGAAAAATTCCCATCTTGTAAGGAAATGAAGTTAAGGATAAACTGATCTGCAAGAAAAGGCACCCTCTCAGGCCATGTGTTGTTGTTGTTGTTACCCCTCCTTGGGTTTCCGAGGCAGTATCACTACGGAAGTAGGATTGCCCAACCTTCCTTCCGAGGAGTGGCTGGTGGGTTTGAACCGCCAGCCTTCTGGTTAGCAGTCAAGTGCCTTAGCCACTATGCTACCAGAGCTCCCATGTAGTCACCTCTAATTCAAGTGGCAACTGAACTGTCCCGGCTTTGCCTGGGTTTCAGTATGATTTTATGCAATTGAAGAGTTCTTGAAAAATTGTGGGTAAATCAAATATCTAAAAATTAAATCCAAATTCAAATGCTCTGGCTGGCTCTGTTGTTAAAGAAACTTTGGAAAAATCCTTCTATAAAGCAACTTATCCTTTTGTTATAGAACTAGACATTCCTTTAGGCATAGATTTTGTAAATTTCATATGATCAATACTCTCAAAGCCAAATTCCCCAGCAGTGCTCTGGAAGTATTATTTACCCAGCTATTTTGAAAATGCATCACTTTCTGGGTTTCAGTTTGTCTTCATGAAATTAGGAATTTTAGTATTTGCCAGCTGCCAACGTTATCATTTGATCTCTGTTTTTACAAAGTTCTCTGAGTTCATTTCTTAAAAATCATGCACAAATCAAATACCCTGAATGCTTGACAAGTTGGTTGGTGGTTTTCTTTCTTACACACCTCCATACACCCTGCATTTCTTTATCACACTGAGCTCCGATCTCACCGCTGTTGCTCTCAGAACAGGTAGGGTTTGAGGGTTTTGTTGTTTTGAGTTTGTTTCTGTTTTGTTTTCTTTTTCCAACCATGGAAATTAAAAGAAAAAAAAATCTTATTTAAACTAAGATAAAGTTTTCCTTCTTTTCTGCCCTAACAGTTTTGTACTAGTCATACTACAAGGTACACCATTCAGTCTAATCCAATAGCTACTTGTTTGGTGTTGAAGGTGGTTTCCCATCACCCACCTGTCAGTTTATAGTACTGTGGTGACTTGCCTGTGCCACTCCTTGGAAGGAAGGTTGGGCAATCTGCTTCTATAGTGATACTGCCTCGGAAACCCACGGAGGGGTTGCTATGAGTCAGGTCCGTCTCCACGACCCATAACAATAACAACATGATGTTAGAAGCTATAACACTGGTATTTCAAATACCAGCAGAATCTCCTGTGGTGGGCAATTTTCATCAGAGCTTTCAGCTTAAGCCAGAAAGGACTCGTGACCTCCTTCCAAATATTAGACAATGAAAACGGTGTGGATCATAACAGAATATTGTCTGACATAGTAAGGACCAGGCAATGTTTCTCTATGTTGTACATAGGGTGACCATGAGTCTGAAATGACTCAACGGCCACTAACAACAACAACAAGGTATTGTTAGCAATGAGCTCAGCACCAAGGATACAAAACAGAGAGCAACTACCTTCAAGGTGCTTACAGTCCAACTGGAAAGAGGAACCAGGCACAGGGAACATTTTAAATAATGATGACTAAATAAGAAGAGAAGGAGCCCTGTTGGTGTAGTGGCAAGGTGTTTGGCTTCTAACCAAAAGGTTGGTAGTTCAAACCCAGAAGCCACTCTGTGAAAGAAAGGTAAGGCAGTCTGTTTCCATAAAGATTTACAGACTTGGAAACCCAATGGAGGTTGGAATTGATTTGATGGCAGTGAGTTTAGTTCTTTTTGGTGAGATATGATGGCTTGGGCTGGATGTGATTCAAGAATCTGAATGTCGGAAATGAGTGCCACGATAGGTTGAGAAACTTCAAGAAGGTTGGAAGAACGTGAGTGGGCCCTTAACAAATGAGAATAATGTGGCTGCAGAGGAGTGGGGAAAACACCTTAGGTGAAGAGAGTCCTATGAGCACAGACCCAATTCTGTGTACCATGCACCCATCGCAGGGCATCACTGAGGACCTCCAGAACACGCAGTCACTAATAGGTTCTCATCACTCTTGCCTAGTCTAGCCTAACCTTCTGATACACCACCTTCTTCCGGGCAATACATCTGCCACCCTGCCATGTAATGACTATCAGACTAAGGTAAGATCACATCACGTCCATGCCTAAAACACTTCAGTGTCTCCCACACACGAAAAGAAGTGAAAAAATGCAGTAAGCTGATTTATAACCCACAACAAAGCATTTTTCTCTTTTTCTTTCCTCCTCTTAGCACGTTTCCCTAGGACACACAGCAGCACTCAGAGGACAGAAAGCACCCCCTTTCTCTCTTCCCAAATTCCCAGATCATCTCAAAAATTCGGTCTTTGCTAGCCCCCAGCACCCTGTCTCTTCTGCTCATCTCTCTGCAGGTACAATCATCCTTCCAGGAGGAAATCACTGCCTTTCCCAGTGTGATTGTAGATACTCTTCCAGGCATTTGCAAACCACCATCTCTACCTTTATCCTGATTTTCACAACCAAAGCAAGCAATCTGACTACAAATTTCCCTTGGGCAGTAGATGAAGAGAAAGGTCATAAAAACACTTTAACTGATCCTAGCTCTGATGGTGGGAGCTCTGGTAGCGTAGTGCCTAAGGCACTTGACTGCTAAGCAGAAGGCTGACGTTTCAAACCCACCTGCCACTCCTCGGAAGGAAGATGGGGCAATCTACTTCTGTAGTGATACTGCCTCGGAAACCCAAGAACCAGGGTCGCTATGGGTTGGGGCCGAATCGCCGTCACATAACACAACAACAACAGCTCTGATGGTGTAGTGCCTAAGGCATTTGACTGTTAATCAGAAGGCTGGTGGTTCAAAACCATCAGTCACTCCTGGAAGGAGGATTGGGCAATCTACTTTTGTAGAGATACTGCCTCAGAAAACCAAGGAGGGGTTATTATGAGTTGAATTGACTTGATGGCAGTGAGTCTGGTTTTTGGGGGTTTTGGACTATATAGATAATCTCATTCAATACCCCCAATTGTCTTCTTCTGCATGTCCAGTTATTAGAGAGAAAGATGGAGTCAAAGGTCCAAGCTGAGATTGGAAGCAGGGCTCGTAACCTGGTCAAGATCTCAACAACAGCAGTCTGATGTCACCTGGTACCTTGCACAAAACATTCAAAAAAATTCTTTCAGAAAAATACGCTAACCAGGCCTGACAATCTCTAGTGATCAGAGCAGCACACACGCACAACAGTCAATAGTTAATAACTGCAATTTTTGGCTTCACAGAGAGTCTGTCAGACAAGCAGGGAGGAAGCCCAGGAATCCTGCCTGTTCAGTTTCCTCGACACTTTCAACAGCTTTAGAAACTTTTCACTTAAGGAAATTAGAGGCTTAATACCAGCAACACTGAATGTTCCTTGGAGCTTGTCTCCTTAGAATCGCAGCAGCTGTGTGCAAATTAATCAGTGATTTGCAGGCTGTACAGAGGGACTATTGGGGAAACAGCTGGGCATATTTATGAAAGTTTGTCAGGGCTGTACCAGTGTGTTTGGAGGTAACTTCTCCGTGAAGTGTCATTTTGCTGGCGAAGAAAAGGAGACAGGGAGACAGAGCCTGCCTGTGTCTGGAGGATTAATGAATGCCTGGCGGAGATCTGAAGCTGAACATCTCTTCTAGGTATAATGTAGGAGGAGATTTACGTGAGAAGGTCTGGGGAGCGAAACATCATCACATGTGATGATGACTGGTGACTCCTTGCTAACTACAGTGGCATCCAATTCTAAGTGCAGCCTGCTGCCTCTGCAAAGTCAGAGGAGGAGCTGTGATACCCGAGTCAGGGACCCGGCTTGAAGTTCCACAGCTCCCACCAGCCCTATTCCTGTCCATGAAAGCACCCTGCCCTCCCATTGTGTCCTATGTCTTCTCCTTCCTCTGCTCCTAGCTCCCACCCTGACTCCGAGAGAGGATAAAAGACAACACATCAGAGAACGCACAGAGGGTTTAAGGGAGTTTAACGTTCCTGACTCGCTTTTTATCTTTAAATAGCTATGGAGAAATCAGCCTGGTATCTTCAGAAAATAGGCCTATGGCAATTAGTTTGAACTTGGTGAGTGATCGCTCACAGCTGGCAATGGGAACCGAGATGCCAACAGAAACTGTTCATTGGCACACACCACCAAGTGGTACCCACGGCACATCATGTACCTGCCATACCTTAGATATGTCTCTGGGAGAAAGCACAGACAATAAAAAAATTTAAAAAGTCCACAGCACCTCTACTGAAAGAAGAGAAGAGCTCTTCCAGAACAAATGATTGCCAAGCAGTGATAACCTACTTCTGGAGGCCAAAGGTCCTGTTTCAAGCTCATGTGATCACTAAATTTGCCCAGTCTGTGACCACCTCTCCCCTGCCTGTTTCTAGAGCCCTTCCCATCATGCAACAAATCATCTCATGAAACCTGAATTAGCTCCCATGTATTGAACACTAAGCAACAACAACAAGAAGCCAGTTGCTGCTGAGTCAGTTCTGACTCATGTCAGTCCCATGTGTGTCAGAATCCAATGGCGCAGTAGGGTTTTCATGACTGTGATCTTTCAGAAGAACATTGTCAAGGCTTTGCTCTGAGGCATCGCTGGGTGAGTCAAACCTCCAATCTTTCCATTAGTACCCCAGAGCCTAACCATCTGTGCCACCCAGGGACTCCTGCTGAACTTTTGAAACCTGCTACTGTCCAGCAGATTCTGGCTCATAGCGACCCATTAGGATGGAGCAGAGCTGCCT
>NW_006922038.1:1860690-1869856 GCF_000298275.1 Orycteropus afer afer
CATAAGAGGTGAAGCTACTCGCCAAGGTCTCAGTGCAGGCTAGGGGAAAAGCTGTGGCCGGAACCTGATCTTCTGGCTCCCATTGCAGGAAGCAAGATGGACAAAAACTCATTCCTCAGACAAGTGTCTGAAGGAGAGATTAATTACCTGAACTAATGGGAGATATATTTTTTTAAAAAAAGTAAATTCTATCACAAGCCCACAAATTGTATTACCAGATTAGATATTGTATGAGACAAGTTTATTTGAAATGTGTTGTTTATCTGAATAGTCTGTATTTCTTTGTTTGCTAAATCTGGCAACCCCATTTGTAAAGGAGGAAAGTGGGAAATATTTGACAACTCTACTAATTAAAACCAGAGTGGACTGCCCCTCTGAGTCCTTGCCCCCAATCCTGGTTCTGCCCCACAGTTCTGTGTACATCCTTATCTCTGCCTTTCTGACCAGAAAATTTATCCACACACCACATCAGGGCTCTGGCAGTACATCTTTCAGTTTCCTACCTTCCAATCAGAGAGAGTTCCCAAACCTTGGTTTCTTACTAGAATTCTACAAGAGTTTATCAGAGTTCTATCAGGGATTTCATATACATAGTTGGATTCGAACATGTCCTGTAATTACTAAACTTTTTAATCATGATCAAGTGTATGTGCGAACATTTTTAACTCATTCCTACATCAGTTAGGAATATATTCAGCTGCAATTAACAGACAACGTGACTTAAATGAGTCGTGGCTTCCTTTTCCCATGAGAGTAAGTGTGGAGATAGATTGTTGATGGCATTGGTTCAGGGGCTCAACAACATTAGGGTCAACATTTCTGCTCTTCTCTGGGTCTTTCTTTCATGGTAGCAACATCGCTGTGGCAGCCCCACTGGAAGTTATGCCACCAGTATTTCAAATCCCAGCAGGGTCACCTACGATGGACATGTTTCTGCAGAACTTCCAGACCAACACGGACTAGGAAAAAGGACCTGGTTATCTATTTCTGAAAAATACATCCGTGAAAATATTATGAACAGTGGTGGAATACTCCTGATAAAGTTCTGGAAGATGAGCCCCTCAGTTTGGAAGGCACTCAAAATACAACTGGGAAGAGTTGCCTCCTAAAATAGAGTTGACCTTAATGATGTGCATGAAGTAAAGTCTTCAGGGCCTTCATTTTCTGAAGTATCATGACTCAAATAAGAAGAAACAATTACAAATATCCATTAGTTATCAGAACATGGGAAGTGTGAATCAAGTAAAACTGGAAGTTGTCAAAAATGAAATATAATGCTTGAAGATAGGTATCTTAGGAATTAGTGAACTGAAATGGACTTCTATTGGTTATTTTGAATTAGAAAATCATATGGTCTATTATGCTGGCAATGGTAAATTGAAAAGGAACACTATTGCATTCATTGTCAAAAAGAACATTTTAAGATCTATTCTGAAGTACAACACTGTCAGTGATAGGATAATATCCATACATCCAAAAGGAAGACCAGTTAATATGACTGTTATTCAGATTTAAGCATCAATCACTAATGCCAAAGATGAAGAAATTGAAGAATTTTACCAACTTCTGTAGTCTGAAATTTGTCAAATGTAGTCAAGATGCATTGGTAATTAGTAGTAATTGGAATACAAAAGTTGGAAACAGAAGTATTAGTAGTTGGAAAATATGGCCTTGGTGATAGAAATGACACCAGAGATCACATGATAGAATTTTGCAAGACCAACAACTTATTTATTGCAAATGTTTTTTTCAACAACATAAATGGTGACTATAAACATAGACCTTACCAGATGGAATACAAAGGAATCAAACAGACCACATTTGTGGAAAGAGATGATGGAGAAGCTCAGTATCATCAGTCAGAACAAGGCCAAGGTCTGATTATGGAACAGACAATCAAATGCTCATAAGCAAACTCAAGCTGAAGTTGAAGGAAATTAAAACTAGTACATGAGAGCCAAAATACAACCTAAGTGTATACCTGACTTTAGAGACCATCTGATGAATAGTTTTGACACACTGAACATTAATGACTTAGTTGTGGAATGAAATCAAGAGCATCATATATGAAAAAGCAAAAGGACAAAGATGGTGGCATAGGCAAACAAGCCACACAGACCCTCTGCAACAAAGAAATGAGAAACCAATACAGAAGACTATCCTGGAACCCTAAGCTTTGAAGGGAAGAATGAAGAAGTGGATTAAATACCAACTAGTACAAGAATCTGAATGAAAAGAGTGAATAAGGAGACAAACGTAGCTGTGGACTGAGGACACAGACATTTTGAGTATTTGCAAATGGCATCCCAATCTGGCAGCAAGCTAAGAATTGACTCTGCTTGCCAAGGACAGCATGGGCAAGGATTGCACTGGTGCCTGACAACTAGAAAGGAAAACAGTGAAAAAGGAGACAAACAAAACTGTGGAATGCCAGCTGTTCTGAGGGTGCAGCCATTTTGAATATATTCAAGCAGTGTTCTGACGTGGGCAGCAACCTAGGAATAGGCCCTGCTTACTGAGGACAACATGGGCAATCTTACTGGAGGCTGATGACTAGAGAGGTGCGATATTCCCCTTGTTATTCATATACTTCACACCCTCTTGGTGAACAGAGGAGTACCCATCCCCTGTCTCCACTGACAAGCAGGAACTCCATCCCACTCTGTAACCTGACAGAGCTGGGGTGCCCTGCCTTGTCTCCCACAGTTTTGTTGTAGTTTGTTTGTTTTTATTCTTTATTTCCTTTTTCCCTCTTCTCTTCCTTTTTATTTATTTTTCTCTTTGCCTTCCTTGGCTTTTTTTTTTTTTTTTTTTTTTTCCCTATACCTCATTCCTGATTTTTTTTTCTTCTTTTAGTTCTTCCCACCTCGTTTTTCCTTTTGCAGTTTTCCCATTTTTTCTTTATTATTCATTTGCTCTTACTCTTTTCTTTCATTCCTGCCACCCCAGATATTGTGTTTTTTTTCTCTTATCTCTCTATTGTCTTTTTTTAAATATATATTTTAAATTCTTGTCTTTCCTTTTATTTATTTATTTCTGCACTTGTTCCTGTTTATGCAATTTATGTTTCTGTTCTCTTTATGTTGTTTTTTTGTGTGTGTGTGTGTGTGTGTGTGCTTTTTTTATTTTTTATTTTGCTATATCACTGAGTGGGAGCCAGCAACAGTTCCCACACAATCCAATCATACCTACACCTCCTGCAGCCCCACCCACTAAGTGAACGTCACCACTTGCTACTGCACCTACTGACTGATGATAGATGGCAGCCAATACTACCTCAACTCACCCTCAACTGCTGTTCATGTACATCTCAGAGAGATCTGTGCACACACTCTCATTCTCTATCACTCCAACCAGGAAACATGTGGTGCCTAAGTGCTATCAATTAGCAAGCATAGAACAGTACCCTGCTCACACAGATATATCAAAACAAAATAAAGGGGAAAAAAATCTTGGGTGAATCACACCAGCATACAACCAAAAGTTAAATATAAATACAAAAACATCACAATGTCTCAGAGACAACTGACCATCTCAGTCCACACAAAGAAGCAAGATAAAGTAGTACAAACAAGGGACCAGGATACAAATCCAGGAAACATCCATAAGGAATAAACAGCATTGGAACTCCCTGATAAGGAATTAGAAAGACATATATTTAGGTACAGATAAAGGAAAACACTGACAAGATCAAGGAAAACACTGAAAAAATTAAGGGAAAAACTCTAGAACGATTTAGGAAAACAACACAAGAACAAACCAAAAAAATAAACAAAAAATTAGAAATGATACAAAAACAACAAGTAGAAATCCAAAAGATTAATACTAAAATTTCATAAACAGGTAACACATTGAATGTGCAAAGGAGTGAAATCAAGCCAATAGAAGACACCATTAATAAAACTGAAGACAAATACCTCAATACTACTTTGTCAAGGGATCAGTCAGAAAAAAGACCAAAACAAAATGAAGAAAGCCTAAGATTCATGTGGGATTCATTCAAGAGGAATAACCTGCTTGTAATCAGAATTCTAGAACAGGAAGACACAAATAAAACCATGGAAATTGTCAAAGATTTGTTGGAGAGAATTTCCCTAATATCATGAAAGACAAGAAGAGATCCATTCAAGAAGTTCAATGAACCCCAAACAGGATAGACCCCAAAAGAAAATCACTGAGACATATTATAATCAAACTCAACAAAGCCAAAGACAAAGAGAGAATCCTGAAAGCAGCATGTGGAAAAAGAAAAGTTATCTACAAGGGGCAACCAGTAAGACTAAGCTCTGATTTCTCAGCAGAAATCATGCAAGTGAAAAGGCAATAGGATGATATGTATAAGACCCTGAAAGGAAAAAAAAAAAAAAAAAACGCCCATGAGGAATTATATACCCAGCAAAATTTTCCCTCCAATATGATGGCAAAATTAGGAGATTTCCAGATAAACAGAAATTACAGGAATTTGTTAAAACCAGACCAAACTTACAAGAGGTGTTAAATGACATCCTTCAGACAGAGAACCAACAACAGCAGACAATAGCCAATGATTAATACACATGATGATATAACCCAGAAACCAACACAGCTGTAGAAGTATCCAAAGTAAAATTAGCTTATAAGATTGTAAACAAGGAACCAGAGACAGTAAGTGGGTGTGGTTTGGACACACTAAAAAGAGGGAATAAATATAGTAGGGACAGAAATTCCTTCCAAATGGTGAGGAAGTCAAGACATTTGCAAGATAAAACAGACTGTTTGAAACTTGAGGAGAAAATTATAAATTACACGTTAACCTCAAAGAAAAGTGATAAACTTTTGCATCAAAATAAAATGGACAGGCATGAATATTTAGTAAACACTAAAACAATAGCAATGAAGGAAATGATAATAGAATTCATAAATAAAATAAGATCAGCACAGAAAATTATATGAACAAAGAAATCAGCACACCACAAAAAAATAATAATAACAAAATGACAGCAATAAATTCATACTAGTCTATAATTAAACTGAATGTAAATGGATTAAATGTACCACTCAAGAGATGGAGAGTGGCAAGCTGGATAAGAAAACATGATCCATCTTTATGCTGTGTACTAGAGACTCAACTTAGAGGCAAACACAAAAACAGACTAAAAAGCAAAGGTTGGCAAAAGATATCAAGCAAATGGCAATCAAAAAAGAACAGAAGTGGCAATATTAATTTCTGATCAAATTGACTTTAAGACAAAAACCACCATACAATACAAGGAAGGACATTATCTAATGATTAAAGGATCAATTGAACAAGAGGACATAACCATAATAAATATTTACCCATCCAATGAAAAAGCCCCAAAATACATAAATCAGATTTTAACAGAATTGAAAAGACAAATAGATGACTCCACAGTAATAGTAGAAGACTGTAATACACCACTTTCAATCAAAGATAGAACAACTGAAAAGAAACTCAACAAAGGCACAGAAGAATTAAACAATACAATCAACCAACTTGACCTTATAAACATCTACAGAAGACTTCACCCAACAGCAACATACTATACATTCTTTTCAAGCTCACATGGAACATCCTCCAGGATAGACCATATGTTAGGCCACAAAGCAAGCCTCAATAAATTTAAAAACATTTAAATAATGCAAAGCATCTTCTCAGATCACAATGCTATAAAATTAGAAATCAACACTAGGAAGACCAATGGAAAAAGAGTAAACACATGGAAACTGAATAACACTCTCCTTAAAAATGACTGAGTAATAGAATAAATTAAAAAATGAAATTTAAAAAAAAACTCCTTGGATCAAATGAGAATGAAAATACAATATATCAAAATCTTTAGGACGCAAAAAAATCAGGAATCAGAGGGAAATTCATAGCACTAGATGTACACATCAAAAAAGAAGAAAGAGCCAAAATCAACACCTTAAACCAACATCTCTAACAATTAGAAAAAGAGCATTAAAACAAATAGCCTACAGTCACCAGAAGAAAAGAAATAATAAAGATTAGAGCAAAAACAAATGAAACAGAAAAGAGAAAGACAATAGAAAAAATCAACACGACTAGAAGTTTGTTCTTGGAAAAGATTAATAAAATCAACAAACCATGGCAAACTTAACAAAGGAAAAGGAGAGGATGCAAATGACATGACTAAGAAATGAAATGGGTGACATCAAAACTGAACAGCAAAAATAAAAGCAGTATATCATGATACTATGAAAAACTGTACCCAGAAAAATTAAAAACCTAGGAAAAATGGACAGATTTCTTGGAACACATTACTTAAACTAACACAGATTGAGGTAGAAAATTTGAACAGACCCATAACAAAAGAAATTTAACAGGTCATTAAAAAAAAATTACCAAAAAAAAGCTGGCCGATGGTTTCACTGGAAAATTCTACCACTCATTCAGAGAAGAATTGACACTGATCCTACTCAAACTATTCCAGAACATAAAACAGGATGGAATCCTCCATAAGTCATTTTATGAAACAAGCATCACCCTGATACCAAAAGCAGGCAAGGACATCACTAGAAAGGAAAACTACAGACCAATATCCCTCATGAATACAGATGCAAAAATCTTCAACAAAATCCTAGCCGACAGACTCTAACAACATATCAAAAAAATAATGCATCATGATCAACTGATATTCATACCAGGTATGCAAGGATGGTTCAACATTAGAAAAACAATCAACGTCACACATCACATAAGTAAGATAAAGGAAAAGAATTACATGATCATATCGATAGATGCAGAAAGGCATTTGATAAAATCCAACACTCATTCCTGATTAAAAATAGGAATAGAAGGGAAATTCCTCAACATAATAAAGAGTATATATGCAAAACCAAGAGCCAACATTATTCTTAATGAATAGAGACTGAAACCATTTCCCTTACGTGCAGGAACCAGACAAGGATGCCCTCTAGCTCCACTTCTACTCAACATTGTATTGGAAGTCCTAGCCAGGGCAGTAAGTTAAGAAAGGAAAATAAAACCCATCCAAATTGGTAAGGAAGGATTAAAACTACCACTATTTGCAGATGATATGACCCCATACACAGAAAATGCAAGAAACTCAGCAAAAAAACTACTGGAACTTATCAAAAGATTTAGCATAGTAACAGGATAAAAGATCAACATAAAAAATCAGTTGGATTCCTCTACACAAGCAAAGATTCCTCTGAAAAGGAAAAAAGAAAATCAATAGCATTTACAATAAGGAGCTCTGGTGGCATAGTGCCTAAGGCATTTGACTGCTAACCAGAAGGCTGGCGGTTCAAACCCACTGGCTACTCCTCAGAAGGAAGGATGGGCACTGAAAAGGAAGTAAGAAAATCAACAGTATTGACAATAGGCACCAAGAAGATAAGATACTTGGGAATAAACCTTACCAGGAATACAAAAGACTAACACAAAGAAAACTACAAAACACTACTTCAAGTAACTATAAGATATCTATATAAATGGAAGAACATAACATGCTCACGGATAGGAAGATTGAACATTGTGAAAATGTCAATACTACCTATGGCAGTCTATACATTCAATGCAATCCTGATCCAGATTCCAACAACCTTCTTTAAAGACATGGGAAAAGCAATCACTAATTTTATATGGAAAGGAAAGAAACCCTGGATAAGTTAAAAAAAAAAAAAAAAAACTCACTGCCATCAAGTCAATTCCAACTCACAGTGATCCCTTTTGGGTTTCTGATGCAGTAAATCTTTACAGAAGTAGATTGTCCAGTCTACCTTATGTGGAGTGGCTGGTGGGTTTGAACCACCAACCTTCTGATTAGCAGTCAACTGCCTTAGGCACTCTGCCACCAAAACTCCTTTGGATAAGCAAAGCACTACTAAAGTAAAAGGACAAAGTAGGAAGTCTCACACTCTCAGATCTCAAAAACTACTATACACCCATAATATTTAGAACAGTCTGGTATTGGCACAATGACAGACACATAGACCAGTGGAACAGAATTGAGAACCCAGAAATAGATCCATCTACCTATGGTCAGGGAATCTTTGACAAAGAGATGAAATCCATTAAAGGGGAAAGAGATAGTCTCTCTAACAAATGGTGCTGGCAAAACTGGATATCCATTTGCAGAAAAAGGAGACAAGATCCATACCTCATGCTATACACAAAAACTAACTCCAGATGGATCAAAGACTTAAATGTGAAACCTAAAACTATAAAGTTCATCAAAGAAAAAAATAGGGGCCCAAAATTATGGCATAAATAGACTATCAAGCATAACCTAAAATGCACAAACAGCAGAAGATAAACTAGGTGATTGGGACTTTCTAAAATTAAATTCTTATGTGCATCAAAAGACTTCTCCAAAAGAATAAAAAGATAAACTACAGAATGGGAAAAAATATTTGCCAATGACATATTAGGCAAAGGACTTATCTCTAAAATGTATGGAAAACTCCAATACCTCAACATTAAAAAGACAAACAATCCAATTAAAAAATGGGCAGAAGACATGAACTGATACTTTGCCAAAAAAGATATGCAGGCGCCAACAAATACATGAAGAAATGTTCACAATCATTAGCCACTAGAGAGATGCAAATCAAAACAACAGTGAGGTACCATCTCACCCCATCACTAATAGCAAAGTTCAACAAGACAGAAAATAACATGCTGGTGAGGATGAGAAGAGATTGGGACTCTCATATACTGTTCATAGGACTATAAAATGATACAACCACTGTGGACACATTGGTATGACAATTCCTTAATAAGTTGGAAATAGAAATACTATTTGATTCAGAAATCCCATTAAGTATATTTCCTAAAGAAGCGAAATCCAGGACACCAACTGATATATGCACACCCATGTTCATTGCAGCACTATGCATAATAACAAAGAAATGGAAACAACCTACCTGCCCGTAAATGGAGGAACAGATAACCAAACTGTAGTACATACACACAATGGCATTCTATACGACACTAAAGAATAAAGTAGAGTCACCAAAACACTGCATGATGTGAATAAATTTAGAGGACATTATGCTAAGTGAAATAACTCAATCACAGAACACAAATATTGTACTAGTCCATTATTGTAAAAAAGTCAAGGAAAGGTTTATAAATAGAAGGAAACTTTCTTTGTTGGTTACCAGGGATAGGAGCGCAAGG
>NW_006922038.1:1870191-1871321 GCF_000298275.1 Orycteropus afer afer
AAAAAGAAAAAAGTCATCAAAAAGAGAGGAAAGATACAAAAAGTGAAAAAGTGTTAAATAGCAAAGATGTTTCTTTAAGGACTAAGTTGCATCTGGTTCAAGCCATGATATTTTCAATTGCATCATTTGTATGTGAAAGCTGGACAGTGAATAAGCAAGACCAAAAAAGTATTGATGCTTTTGAATTATGGTATTGCTGAAAAATATTTAATATACCACAGACTTCCAGAAGAACAAACACGTGTGTCTTCAAAGTAGTACATCCAGAATGGTCCTTAGAAGCAAGCATGGCAAGACTTTGTGTCACATACTTTGGATGTGTTATCATAAGGGACCTGTCACTTGAAAAAGACATCACACTTGGTAAAGTATAGGGTCACTGAAAAAGAGGAAGACCCTCAACAAAATGGAATGACACAATGGCTGCAACAATGGGCTCAAGCATAGCAACAGTCGTGAAAATGGTACAGGATCTGGCAATGTTTGATTCTGTTATACCCAGAGTTGCTATGAGTTACAATCAACTCAATGACACCTATGAACAACAACAGGAAGAAGGAGTAGGAGTGGTGCCTACTGCATTTGTACCCATTGTTCAGGAGTATGTTCTTAGAAAACATTTGACTAATCCATGTCACGTGGATTCTTGCAGCTACACAGAGAACAAAAAGGAAAGAAGACAATTTCATGAACGGATTAAACAAATCAGAATCAGCCACCTGAGGCTGGAGACATTGCTGCCGAAATGGAATCAAGATCTTCTTTGTACAGGATAGGTGAAATGATGTTGAGTTGGTAATCAAGAGTGCCAAAATATGACCTGGAATATATCCCTCCTGAATTTAGAGACCATCTAAAGAATAATTGGATGCATTGAACACCAATGACCAAAAACCAGAAGACTAGTGGGATGACATCAAGAGCATCATCCTTGAAGAAAGCAAGAGGTCATTAAAAAGACGAGAAAAGAAGACCAAAATGGTCTGAAACTGGCCCTTGAGCGGAGAGTAGCTAAAGCAAATGAAAGAAATGACAAGATAAAAGAGCTGAACAGAAGATTTCAAAAAGCAGCTCCAGCTGATAAAACCAATTACTATAATGAAATGTGCAAAGACCTGGAGTTAGAAAAC
>NW_006922038.1:1872147-1878709 GCF_000298275.1 Orycteropus afer afer
ATCACAATAAATTGTGGATGACATTGAGAAGAATGGGAATTCCAGAACACTTAATTGTACTCATGAGGAACCTGTACATAGACCAGGAGGCTGTCATTGGAACAGAACAAGGGGACACTGCAAGGTTTGAAATCAAGAAGGGAGTGCATGAAGGTTGTATCCTTTCACCATATTTATTCAATCTATATACTGAGCATATAATCTGAGAAGCTGGATTGTATGAAGAAGAACGTGACATGAAAATTGGAGGAAGAATCATTAACAACCTGCAACAAGCTGATGACACAGCTTTGCTTGCTGAAAGTGAGGATGACTCGAATCACTTACTGATGGAGATTGAAGTATACAGTCTGCACTATGGATTACATCCCAATATAAAGAAAACAAAATTCCTCACAACTGGGACCATAAGCAGCATCACAATAAATGGAGAAAAGACAGAAGTTGTCAAAGACTTCACATTGCTTGGTTCTACAATTGATGCCAATGGAAGCAGCAGTCAGGACATCAGGTGACGTATAACACTGGGCAAGTCAGCTGCAAAGCACTTCCTTCAAGTGCTGAGAAGCAAAGATGTGTCCTTGAGGACTAAGGTGCGCCTAACATAAGCCATGATATTTTCAATCACCTCATATGCATGTGGGAGCTCTGGTAGCATAGTGGCGAAGGCACTTGACTGCTAACCAGAAGACTGGTCGTTCAAACCCACCAGCCACTCCTCAGAAGGAAGATGGGGCAATCTACTTCCATAGTGATACTGCCTCGGAAACCCAAGGAGGGGTCGCTATGAGCCAGGTCCAACTCAACGGCACATAAGAACAACAACATATGCATGTGAAAGCTGGACAATGAATAAGGAAAACCAAAGAAGAATTGATGCTTTTGAGTTGTGGTGCTGGCAAAGAATGCTGAAAGTTCCATGGACTACTAAAATAACTAACAAATCTGTCCTGGAAGAAGTACAGCTGGAATGCTCCTTGGAAACAAGAATGACCACACCTTGTCTCACCTACTTCGGTCATGTTATCAGAAGGGACCATTCCCTGGAGAAGGATGTCATGCTTGGTAAGGTGGAGGGTCGATGAATGAGGGGAAGGCCCTCAACGAGATGGATTGACACGGTGGCTGCAGCAATGGATTCAAGTATAGCAAGGATTGCAGAGCGGGCACAGGACTGGTTGGTGTTTTGTTCAGCTATGCATAGGGTCGAGATGAGTCAGAACAACTTGACAGCACCTAACAATAACCACAACCAAGAGTATCTACCACAATTCTTTATCTTCAAATACAATGAGGATATTTGTTCCTCCTACAAAGTATTCGTTCCTCTTTACAATCTAGAACTTCACCAGAACTTAAACATTGTAATACTAAATACAGACAGAACACTACATGTATTTTTTAATGAGCCCAAGGCCATGCATAGTGTGTGACTCATACAAAGTACTAAAGAACTATTTGTTGCTGAATGACTGAGAAAATGAATGAAAAATGTGACTTAGATAAATTAAAAAAAGGAGTTATATTGTTGTTAACTCCTTTGCTAACTGTAGTCCCCAATTTTTTTTTTTTATCTTAAACATGTTTATTTCATTTTCTTTTTAACAACATAACAATAAAACAAAACAAAAAATCACTGCTATGGAGTTGATTCCAACTCTTTGCGACCCCATAAAGTAGAAAAGAACTGCCTCATAAGGTTTCCAAGGCTGTAAATCTTTACAGAAGCAGACTGCCTATCTTTCTCCCATGTAGTGACTCAGGTTTGAACTGCCAAACTTTGGATTAGCAGTCAAATCCTCTATCCACTACTCCACCAGAGCTCCTGTATGTTTAACACATAAAACACTTTTTGGTATAATACACCAAAACCAAATGCACTGCGGTGGAGTCAGATCTGACTTACAGTGACCCCTCCTTGAGTTTTCGAGGAGGTATTGCTACAGAAGTAGATTGCCCAACCTTCCTTCTGGGGGAGTGGCTGGTGGGTTTGAACGGCCAGCCTTCTGGTTAGCAGTCAAGTGCCTTAGGCACTACGCTACCAAGTCACCCCTTAGTCTCCTCAAGCCTGTTCCTTCACTGACAAGTAACCATTGTCTGCCATCTGGGGCATCACTAGATCTGTGCACATCCTCCCCATCTTTTTTCTACAGTCTTATATTCATCTACATACACAAATTTTCTTCATATGATTCAGTTTTGATTGTATAAAAATTTACAAAATTGAAACTCACCCCACATATATAGCCTTTTCTCTTTTTTTTTAACTTAACAAGTCACCCTGCATTTCTTTCCATGTCAGTGCATAGTGATCCTCCTTGTTTTATCTGAGACATTCCTGGGTGGACCATGGCATACGCCTCTAGAACTTTACAGGTTGTCAATTTCTTTTACATATACTACTTCACATGACCTTTACAACATGGATTATTATCCACAAGTTTTATAGATAAAGAATCTGAGAATCCAAGAGAATTGGAACCTCCCCAGAGTCACAGAAGTTTTAAAAATCAGAATTAAAATTCAGATACAGCTACTCCTGGCCCAGCACTCTATTCCCAATGACAGGAGTCTTTGTCTACAAGCTCATACCAAATTTGCCTTATGACCACTTGACATATGCTCATTAATAAAGCATTATTACATGTGCAAGGTTCTGTAATTTTAAAAACCTGTAACTCTCAAAATGTATATGCATCTGATCTGAATTAATAGAAAGAGAGTAGGACAGAGGAGGAAAAGTGATGGGAGAAAGGCCGAGGAGAAGAAGAAAAAGGTATCCAGGCACAGGTGTAACTAATGTCATTGAGTCAACTCCAACTGATGGTGACTCCATGTGTTTCAGAGTAGAAAACCCTATGAAGATAGGTTTTTCAATGGCTGATCCTTGTAGAAGCAGATTACCAGGCATGTCTTCCAAGGCTCCCCTGGGTAGATCCAAACAACCAACTTTTGGTTAGAAGCTGAGTGCTTAACCATTTATGCCACCATAAGGAACTATTTCTGGACAACTCTTTGCACATGAACCTATAAGAAGGAGTTATAAGCAAAAGCACAGAAGTTTTAACAGATCTGAGATACAGTCCCTGTAAATTGCAAGGAAACCCCAGTAACTTCAGTCTGAACTCTCGTCAGTGTACACACTGATGAGGAGAGAAAACCTGTCCCCATCTCTCTCTGCCTCCTGTTCCTAACACATAGTTTTACACTGATGTAAGGCCAGACCCCATGTGAAAGCTGGCTTCATGCTTTCATAGTAGATTTGGATTTTCTCAGATACTTTAAAAGGCAGTGTCATGTGCATTTCAAAACATCATAAAAACAGCTTGGGATGCCTCTTCCAAGGAGCATAGGAGGAAATCAGTACGTTCTGATTTTCTCCTCCATTAAACTCTCAATGACTGAAACAGTGGTGTAGCTGGGGACAGTTTAGTAGCTCAACAACCACACACTAAATTCTTCTTCAAGATTCTAAGAACTTATTTCAGTGCCTGTTGGTAGAGCTTTGGGGCTTTAATGGGTTCAAATATGCACCAGTAATCAGCAAAAATAAATAGAGCACTCATGTGAGTATGAAGATAATTATTTGTGGAACCATCTGGTGTAATAGCTTCTTCCCTTGTACCATGGTAACTAAATGCTACAGCACTATTAAAGTTAATAAATAAGAGAGATTGTTTAAGGTAAGTGCTACCATGAAATTCATGAGCTTTCAGGGTCACCATGAATGTTTGCTCAGTGAGAAGACAAACTGCATTCATTATAGGTAAAATGGTAAGAAAAATCTCAGGGGCGTGGTCATCCTTGAGTCCTTTCTTTCTTTATTTCCCGTTTCTAATCCACTAGCAAAGTCTGTTGGGTCTATGGCCAAAATATATCTGGAACCCATCTATTTCTCTCCATGTCCCTGTGACCTTACCATAGTTCCTGCCAACGTCATCTAAAACCTGGAATCCTGTGAGTCTCAGATTGGTCTCCTGCCTTCCGTTCCCTTTCAGTGAATCTTCATAAGGCAGAAGTCATCTTACAAAAATGTAAATTGTGTCAGTCACAGGCTTAAAATCCTCCAGCGCATCCCCAACATAGACCAAAATCCAAGAGCATTACTCGGTTCACAAGTCTCCGTGGGATGTGGCCCTACCCCCCTCTCTGAACTCACTGTGACCCTTCGTCACCACACTGGCCTCCTGGACAGTCCTCCAACCTGTGGAGCTCCTTGCTACCTCTGCATATATAGCCAGCTTTGTCTGGAAGGCTCTTCCTCTGCATCTGTGCATGGCTGGCCTCTTCCTACCCTCAAGGATCCATGCTTTACCTTCCCAGAAGAGGGACATCCAGGTTTGTGGGCTGTGAAGCTTATACAACTCAGAGGACCCTGTTTAAGAAATACAAACTTAGGTTTGAAGACTTTGAAGGAGCCCAAACGTGAGGGAAGGCCTGACCTTCAAGCTTCATTGTCTTAGCAGGAAAGTTGCCTCTGATCATCTCAGAGGATTTCTCTGAGAACCTTGACCTAAAGAAGTCCCTACTAATACTCCCTAAAGACTTCATTGCCCTGTTATCACTTCTATTCATTTTCAGTAAAGTTGTATCTCCTTACACCTTGTCACTAGCGTTTATCACAATCTGAAATTATCGTCAAAAATGTATTTACTTTCTTCTACATTGTCTGTAGGAGCTCTGGTAGCATAGTGAGTAAGGCACTTGACATCTAACCCACCAGCCACTCCTCAGAAGAAAGTTGGGAAATCTATTTCTGTAGTGATACTGCCTCGGAAACCCAAGGAGGGGTCGCTATGGGTCAGGTCCAACTCAACAGCACATAACAACAACAACATTGTCTGTCTTCTCACACCAAATAAGAATCTTCAAGAAAGAGAGGCCTGCTGATTTTCACTAGTAGTGTCAACTTCTGAGCACAATGCCTGGCATATAGATGGCATTCACTTAATATTTATTGAATTCAGGTAGAAAAGTATAACAACAACCTGCATGTACTACCTTGTTCCAGGTACATCCTATTATTAATCTTACAGGTAAAAGATGAAGTAACTTGCTACAAGTAAAAGGCAAAGCCAGGATTTGACCCAGCAGTCTGGATCTAGATTTCATGCTTTCATGCTCCTAACCCTCTACTACCCCACCTGGGAGAAAGGCAACTCCTTTAGCTAACTCATGGCTCATCTCAGAGGCAACAAGCAGGAGATCCCCATTTCCCAGGGCTGAGGTTTTCGCACAGAAGAGTGAAGCAAATTGCAACCCAATCCAGACAAGTGGGTAAAGAAGAAGCATGCAAATCTTTTGTCCCAGGATTTCCACAGAGCAACAGAAAGGCCTTCCACAGAACACAATTCCACAGGATCATCCCTACCTCATTGCCAGGCTTTTTTCTTGCTTAAGGCTTCACTACATGGTGAATCAAGGACCCCTGGTGGTGCAATGGTTAAGCTCTTGCGTCCGAACCAAAAGGTCTGTAGTTCAAACCCACCCAGCAACTCCGTGGTAGAAAAGACCTGGTGATCTGCTCCCATAAATATTTCAGCCTAAGAAACCCTATGAGGCAGTTCTACTCTGCCTTATAGGGTCACTGTGAGTCCAAATCAGCCTGACAGCACACAACAACACAGTGAATCAGGAAAAATAACAGTGATCAAGTTCAAGTCAATATGCAACCCAGTAGGAACTTGATATGACCAATCCACAGTTTCAGAACTATTCACCTAAGGTTTACAGTATTCTGGAAGGCTTGGCTGTCATGATATACTTCTTGTTCTGAGAAGTATACACACATATAAAAATGGTATTAGCTGATGTATTTATTCTTCAGTTGTGTTCACCTTCACTGACCTACCAGGTTCCATTCACATCACTTTTCATCTATGGAATTTCAGAAGAGGAAAAACAATCTGTTCTTAAATAAGTAAATATATAGACTTTTGCATTCTTCCCAGCATAAAATAAACCTACGCTGACTTCTTACAGATAAAGTTGAGATGTGTGTGTTGAGGTTCTTGCTATTGTAAATAAGGCAAAAAGAGAAGTCTACAGAGCTTTCTGGCTTTTTTGAAGCAGTGCAGCAGAAGCTGGTCAACTTTACTGAAACTGAATAGAGGAAATGACAGGGCCAAGTTGATGAGAGGAAAAAATGGGAAGCTCCTATTTTTAAGAAACACCCTTTACCTGGTAAAACGAAACATCACCCTTCTATGACATAAGCAAGCAAACCACCACCGCCCTGCCATTGCCACCCACTCTGCTGGTTCTTCTCTGTTCTGTTTTGTAATCTTTTTCTTTTTTTAACTTTTTATTGTGATTTGAGTGGAAGTTTACACAGCAATAGTTTTCCATTCAGCAATTCATACATCTTTTGTTTGGTGACACTGGTTGCCATCCCCACAGTGTAATAGCACTCTCCCCACCTCCTCCCTGTGTTTCCATTTCCACTCATCCTTCTTTCCTATCCCCTTCTGGGCTTTATCCCTGGGCAAATGTGTCTTCTTGATCTCACGTGGTTAATTGTTCTAAGGAGTGCATACCTCCCTGGTGTTTAGTTCACCCTACA
>NW_006922038.1:1879403-1880729 GCF_000298275.1 Orycteropus afer afer
TGTATCCACTCATGGATTATTGTTTGCTGTTACTGATATAACAGGTCTGCTTATGTTACCTGTAACTTTGTTATCTGTAACTCTTATACACCTCTTCATGTCTGTTTTTGCCTTAGTGATATTGTGCTGATCACTCTCTATTGTATATTGCCTTTCTCTTCCCCAAAATTAATATGTATCTTTTAAATAGTGATTTGTCCTCCTTCTTATCCCATCCCAGGTGTGGTACTTAAGGTTGTGTGTCAGCTTGGCTAGGCTGTGGTTTTAAGTGGTTGAGCAGCTGGATGTAGTTATTCCCCATGATGAGATTATAATCACCTCCATGGTGGAATCTGCTGTGAGCAGCTAAGAGGTTGTCTTTGTTTCCAGTATATAAGAAGATTCCAGAAAGGTTTCTTACTTTTGGTACCTATGTATCCTGTATTTGGCCAAGTTTTCACCTTGATGGCCTGCCATGTTGCCTGCCAACCTTGGGATTGTTCCTGGATTTGAACTACTGGCCTGCCATGTTATCAGCTAATCTTGGGACTGTGCCATTTTACCTGTCGGTCTTGGGTTTGTCAGCCTCAGCAGCCAACAGCTGCATGAGTCAGAAGAAGAGTCCAGCTCTAATGGGCCTGGAACAGGAGGTTGAGCTGAAGCCCAAGGTCAAGGGGCCTTCACCCAACCCCTAGAGCCAGCACTTTGAACTCAGATTTCTATCTTCCTAAACTATAAGAGAATAAATCCGTTTGTTAAAACCATTCACTTGGTATAGCCATGCTAGAGAACCAAACCACCTGGTAACCATCAAAGAATCTTTCTTTCTGTGTGCAAAATTTCTTGCCTTTTTATGACAGTGAATTCATATAGTATTTGTCTTTTTGTGATTGACTTATTTCACTCAGCATACTGTCTTCCAGGTAGAGCCACATTATAAGATATTTCATTGATTCTTCATTATTACATAATGCTGCCTACAATTCTATTGTGTGTATGGACCATAGATTCTTTATCCATTCATCCATTGATGAGCACTTAGGTTGTTTCTATCTTTTTGCTATTGTGAATAGTGCTGAAATGAGCATAGGATGTGCATATATATAAACATGACCCAGGTCTTTCTTATTTCTCTAGGATATACACCTAATAGTAGGATTGCTGGTTCAAATGGCGTTTCTATTTTCAGCTTTATGAGAAAGTGGCATACCATTTTCCACAGTGGTTACACCATTTTACAATCCCACCAGCAATGGATAAGAATTCCAATCTCTCCAGACTCTCCCCAGCATTTATTATTGTCTTTCTTATTCCACTTCACTATTATTTCTGGGATGACATAATATC
>NW_006922038.1:1885129-1897985 GCF_000298275.1 Orycteropus afer afer
AGGTGGTCCACATCCACACATGTGCACACCCCAAATGTGGAAGCACCAGATACCTGGTGAGTGGTCTGCCTGTGCACATGTCCCAAACTACAGAGGCAGCAGGCACCTGATTAATGCACAGTCTGTGCATCTGTGCACACACCAAATGTGAAGGTAGCAAGGGCATGTCATACAATCTATTCTTGTGCATATCCACACTACAAAAGTGGCAGGCACCTGGCATGCAATCTGCACAGATGTGAATCTCTGAAAATAGAGGCTACAGGTTTGTGTTGCCCATGAGAACACATGCTATCTACCACATGGGCTCCAGGCATGTGGAGTGTGATCTGTAGGGTCGTGCTATGGTCCACTGGGGCACTGTGTGACAGGTGGCCACTGGGTGGGGGGGATGGTCCAAGCAAACCAAGTGAATAAGACGTGGCAGGAGGAGTGTCACTGTTCACCAGATTGGTGGGGGTGGGGAGGCACCTCACCCTCAGTCACCAGGAAGATGTTGAGGGAAAAGTGGGAGAATGCACTTCTCCATTCACTGTTCATTTGTGTGAGCTTGGTGTACTTCTGGTCACATGCAGTTGATTATCCAACTTCAATTCAATCAAGGGGGTAACACCCAGGGTCCTGCTTTTCCAGCCACCACCTCAGACACTTTCCCTTCCATGCGGGCCCTCAAACAAATGAGTAAGTCCCACTACTGATGAGTAGTTTCATCCCCATTTACTTCCTTCCTCCCTGCTCTGCAGTCGCCCACGCCACTGGATTTCTCCCCTGCTTCCCTGTACTTTCCTCTTTCAGGTTTAGCTCATATTCTGCTCACTTGCTTCACTCCAGATTTGTTTACACCGTTTCTCTCTCTTAGCAGAGATCCCATGAAGCTGACTTCTCCCCAGCCAAGCATGTTGCCTTCTGTGTCTCAAAACGGCCACACTGTATTGAGCTCCTGTTCCATCTCTCTCTTCAATGTTTTCATTGTTTCTTTTTCCAATCAGTGTTTAATCCAATTTTTTATCCATTCATTTCATTATCATTTTATTTGTTTCATTTTGTTACTTGGGTCTTTGTTGTGGAGGGACTGGGTGGAGTGTGTCACCAGGAGGCCATCTTGCCTCCTCCCCAGTAATCTTTCTTTAATTTTTGATAACACTTCATAATCAAAGGGCAGAGCGGAACACTCTCTCTCACCACTATCTAGGCCAAAGAATGAATTTTTTTCTCAGAATGACCACACTCCCAGAAGAGGTTACAAAAAAATGAAAAGTATAAGACACAGTTTCAGTTTTCTATTTACTTTCTGGACACTTAATTATTGCTGCTGATGATGAGAAAAGACCATTACACAAGAATAGCTAGCTTATTTCACTCCAAGGAGTGAAGGAAGAAGACAACATGAGTCCTTCTTCCTTGCTTCAGTTAGAATTCCCACACTTAGTTAAGATTTTTGTTACCTACCAACCACCTACCTGTTTCAAGTGCTAAGGAGCAAAGACACCTTCTTGAAGACTGAGGTGCACCTGATACATGCTGTTGCTGTTGTTATGTGCCGTGGAGTTGGACTCAACTCATAGCAAACACCCTTGGGTTTCCGAGGCTTTATCACTATGAAAATAGATTGCCCAACCTTCCTTCCGAGGAGTGGCTGGTGAGTTTGAACTGCCAGCCTTCTGGTTAGCACTCAAGTGCCTTAGGCACTATGCCACCAGAGCTCCCACACCTGATACAAGCCATGGTGTTTTCAATAGCCTCACATGCATATAAGAGCTGAACAATGAATAAGGAAGACCGAAGAAGGGTCAATGCTTTTGAGTTGTGATGTTGGTGAAGAATGCTGAAAGTACCATGGGCTGCTAAAAGAACTAACAAATCTTTCCTGGAAGAAGTGCAGCCAGAATGCTCCTTGGAAGCAAGAATGGCCAGACTTCACTTCACCTGCTTTGGTCATATTGTAAGAATGGACCATTTCCTAGAGAAGGTAAGGCAGAGGGTGGCTTAAAGAGGGGAAGGCCCTCAACAGGATGGACTGACACACTGGCTACAATGATAGGCTCAGGTATAGCAAAGATCATGGGACCACACAGGACCAGACAGTGTTTCATTCTGCTGTACACAGGGTCACTATGAGTCAGAGACCATTCAACAACACCTAACAACAACCAACTACCTTGTAGAAAGCTTTCTAGACCTACACTTATACAATGAATTTAGAATGTATCATCAAAGATGTTACACAAAGTGAGAAAAAAATGTTTTCTATTAAAATTGTTGCAATAATTTTCAGGTGATAAAGTTTTGTATCATGTAATAGATTATTTCCCTTTGGTGGAATACAATGGTATTTAAAGATACAGAATTAATCATTTATTTCAGGCTTGAGCTTTTACTAGCTAACTGGAACCAGAACTGAGACCTGCAAACTGCTCAACAACTTGCTTTGGTCTAACCCAGAATCCATGGATATCAAAACCAAGACCCCAATGTGGCTTTGGAAGACATTGAACCTAGAAGGACAGTCACCAGGGCCCTAAGTCATGGATGTTGCAGTAAATTCAATATAATACATTCCATTCTGACACAAGAGTTCAGATGAAGTGATTTTATAGTAGCATCATGTGCATTGTCTGTCAAGCTGTGCTACTCCAACAGGTTTTGATAGAGAGTGGCTAACCTGCTGCCTCTCTCTTAGGTGAGGCCAGCACCCCTCTCTTCTCTATTAATAAAACTTCCCAGTGTAGTGATTTTCCATAAGTGTGGGACTGTGGGATTTTTCTGCTCATGGTTAAATCAGCACCCAAGGACTTCTTGACATATTCCTGGAGCCTTCAGGTCTAGAATATATTCTTCAGACTTTCTGTCAATACATCATGTATTAAATTATGTCTGTACCTCTTAAGCACCAAAGTAAAACAGAAAATGGTGCTTTGATTGCTGCATTTTTCTTTCAAACTCTTCAGATTCACACTTAAATGTAAACATTTTCTCTTCTTAAGAGTAGAGGCCTTGAGAGCAGGGATTCCTAACTTGTCATTATATACTCTCGCACTCAAACAAGATTTCAATACATATCTGTTCATTCATTCATGTTTTAAAAATTATCCTAGTATTTCTCAGCCATCCTTTGCTAGGTCCAGTGGGATACCAAAACAAAACTAAACCATCAGTAGGCAATTCTGACTCGTGGAGAACTACGTGCTACAGAGTATAACTCTGCTCCATAGGGTTTTCATGGTTTTGATCTTTCATAAGCAAATCCAGGGGCCTTTCTTCTGAGGTACTTTTGAGTGGGTTTGAACAAACAACCTTTCTCTTAGCAGCTGAACGCATAAGCATTTGTGCCACCCATGTGCTCCCCAATGGAATGCACTGCCATCAAAACAGATAAAGTCTTTGCTGTTCTGGAACTTAAGGCATTCTCAGTGTCGATTCAAGATTTATATAAATGGGTCACTACAACCTGTCATAAGAATTAAGAAATAAGATCCATAGAATGAATGACTGACTGGATAAGATGCAAGTATTTACTTTCCCAAAGCTGATCAGCTATTTCATGTGTGGATTGAGATCTCAAACAGAAGGAAAAGGTGCATGCTTTTACAGCTTCAATACTTCATTTCCCAGGCACCAAAATTCACATGGACAATCCTCTTACTAAATTAACTGCACATGCACTGCCCTTGCTCCAAGTATTCCCCAAATAGAAACAGTGCTCTAGCACCTCATTGGTGTGATTCCTTGTGCATGTGAGGAAAGAAAAGGTATGAAATTTCCTATCATACCACTTTATTTTCATTAAATCTATATCTTGAAGAAGCTGCCACTAATGTAAGCTTGTTGCCAAACCACCCAAAACTAAAGATAGTTTGGAGTATTTAATAGGAAACATAGTTTCAAATAGCTTAACACATGTTGAAAGTTTAAAAAGTTGTTTGTTAAATACTTTAGTTATAATTCATTTAAAAATCCCATTATGTTTTGTTACACAAGAACGACTTTAATACACTTAAAGATGCAGTACTCCTTAGCTGTGACATATTTATAGTCTGAACATTAAAAGGTTTATAAAATAGGCTATATTTTCTCAGTGTCAAACATCCCTCAATGAAGACAATTATTCAGTCTGCCTGTTTGTAATTAGGTATGAAATAATTTATGGTTATGAAGATAAGTGAGCAAAAACTTCTAGAATAGCTGCATATTGTATTTTATTATTAAAAGATTTTCATAATCTTTCCAAGGTTTGAGGTGTCATAAATTGCCAAGATCTGATTTCCACTGGATTTCTCTTGGAATTAATAAACATATGGATTTAATCTAAGAAGGTGTATCAAAAATAATGAAGGAAATGGCTTCACACAAAGCTGAAAATGAAATGGGATTGACATAAGCTGACTTGGGTTTGGACAACTACACCAATGAGCTGTCTGTAGTGAACCCACAAAGAGAGGTCTGGCAGTTCTGAGGAAACCCCATTGGGGTCAGAAATGCAGCACAGGTTCAAATAACCCAGAGCTAGAGAACTTTCCCTTCACCACACTTCCTTCTTCTTGATAGACACCAAAAGCACTTTCAATATCTCATTTTCACATGACTTCTATGGCTTCCTGTGGTGTGTAGTCAACAAAAAAGGAGTGGACAGACCAGTCATTGGCCTCCCTCACTCCCTCTGCCAACAGAAGGACCAAACACAAGAGACATCAACCTGTCTCTTTTGTTTCTTTTCTCTTTGATTCAAAAGAATTAGTGAGAATGTGGGGCTACTATTGGTTTTATTCAAACTTTGTTCTTTCCAACATATTTCACCTAAGATTCTCAATGAATAGTTATTTCTTTTTCTAAAATCTGACCAAGGGTTGTCACTTTTTACTAACATTTTTTAATAATTAAGGATGGTCTCTTAAGGACCCCAAAAGTTATGTGTGAAATACATTACATTGTCTTTTCAAAGCTGAAGTCAATTCAAGAAAATTTTGCAGAAGGAATTTTATGATGCCTCCAGAAATTATTGTAAATTCCATTAGTTAGCCAAAAAACGAGGGCTGAGACTTGCAGTTAGAAACAACACATTTCAATTGCCTAACCACCATGCTGTCCTAGAACAGAGTATCTACTGAGCCCAAATACAAAAAAAAAAAAAAAAATACTAAGCCAACACGTGTAAGTGAATCTAAACTCATGTTGTTGAAGTAGTCTCTGAGCAAATCATTTCTGCCAAATAACAGTCAGTGCCACACTCATCTCTCAGTCTGTTGTCCATGGTGACTTGTGTGTTGCTGTGATGCAAGTGCTATGCCACCAACATTTCAAATACTAGCAAGGTCACTCATGGTGGACAGGTTTCAGCAGAGCTTCCAAACTGAGACAGAGTAGAAAGGAAGGCCTAGAGATCTTTTCCAAAAATCAGCTCATGAAAACCCTATGGATCACAAACAGAAAACCGTCCAATATGTTGCTGGAAAGGAGCTCTGTGACATAATGGGTAAGACATTTGGCTGCTAACCAGAAGGTCAGCAGTTCAAACCCACCAGCTGCTCCATGGGAGGAAGATGAAACAATCTACTTCTGTAAAGATTTACAGCTTTATGAGTTGGAATCAACTCGATGGCAGGGCATTTTTCTTTGGTTATATTGCTAGACAATGACCCCTAGTTTGGAAGGCACTCAATATATTCAGTGGCCACAATAATGGACTCTGGCTCACCAATATTCATGAACATGGTGCAGGAGTGGACACCATTTCATTCTGTTGCACACAAGGAGTTGCTGTGAGTCAGAGCCATCTTGCTGGCAACTAACAACATTCAGTGAAAACTCACAGAGCATTTGAGCTGAGGCCAGGGACAGAGATGTCATCAAATATGAAGATGTAGTTACCAAGTAGAAACTCTATTCAGTCCTCAGGACAGTGCTGCCTGAGTCTTCAACCTTCCTTCATAAGTGACCTCTGACACTTCAGTTCTGGAAACTGACCAGAATGCACAGTGGGTCAGCTTTCTCTGTCAAAACAATACTTGCCCTCCACCCCCAAAACAAAGCTTGTCAAAAACCAAGCTTATCCCAAGTCCCCCAAAATTTGAAACTATGTTACCAGAACTAAAAGAATGCATTCTGGAATTCTCTACAGCTGCATATTTCTTTAAAGATTGTGTAGATCATGGTATCAACCAGACATACGGGGTGAAAGCTAACTAGATATCATAAAACATAATGGGTGACTTCAGACTCCATCTAGCAGTCGATCTTCACTGTATGGTAGAAAGCAAAGCCTTTTGGGGCTGAAGACCACCAAGAGACCATCTGGCATCATCCTAATTCATTATTTAGTCAATCTCTCTTCCATTAGGCAATGCACAAAAAAACAACCTTTCAAGATTACAGTTGCAGACCAACCTATAAAAACAAGCAGTCAGGGCCTTCATGCACTGCTCCCAAATAAGTGTGGCTTACATGTGTCAGGTTGAAAGAGTGAAGTACTATTGTCTGCATCTTTCAGTTTCTTTGCTAGGGGTCCCTTTGATTTGAGGATACAGTGAAAAAGCAAGAATCTGTGATTTAGAAGGAGCACAAGCTATCATCTTGTCCAATTCATCCATCTATACAATAAGATCATTTACAACCACATTTATCAGGCTTGGTTTGAGGATGCCCAAAGAAAGAACACTTACTTCTTTAAGGGTCAGATCATTTCTTTGGTGGCTAGTGCTCATTATTTTAAACCTCATTGTTAAATTGAGCCTGAACACTAGTAATTTCTATCCAAGGTTCTCATTATGTCTTCTAAACACAGACTATGTCCACACCCCTCCACAGGCCTTCAAATATTTGTGGACAACTATAAAGTTGTCCCCACATTCCCCCCTCTCTGTGCAAAATAAAACCATTTCTTTCCACTATTCATTCAACAATTCACTGTGGTTTCCAGATCCTTTTTTATACTGGTCACCATCCAAATAGTCATGACTGTCTCAAAATGCAGCACCCAAAGCTGAAATCCATATCCACACATATTCCTAGAGTATTGTGGCAATTGGAAAGGATTTCTCCATGCAGGGTTAATGTTATGAAACACCTTCTAAATTAGCCAAAGCAGGGGTCCACGTTTTCTGCTTGTTCAATGTCTCCTACTTAATTTACTGTGTGGGCCACCAGCCATTAGGGAGGTGTGGGGAATGTGATTGTTGCCAATAATTGACCATTCCCTGGTTCAGAAGATACATAAAATTCTAATGGAACAGTTATTCTTAAACCCACAGGATATGTAGCAAGAACAATAAAGTGATGCAGTTGCAATATTTGATTTTCTTTAAAAAAAATGCACAATGAAAATATCCATCCTGATTTTATCTCACATGAAGATGTACAAAGTACCTCAAAATGAGATTCTTATGTTAAGTATTAAAGAGGGGATATATATAGGAGCTCAGGTGGTGTGGTGTCTAAGGCACTTGATTGCTAACTGGAAGGCTGGCAGTCAAACCCCCCAGCCACACCTCAAAAGGAAGACTGGGCAATCTACTTCCATACAGATACCGCCTTGAAAACCCAAGGAGGTGTCACTATGAGTTGGAAGTTACTCAACAGCAATCAGTTTGGTTTTTCTCTTATACATGGACTTGTATTCACAGACATTCCCCGAGCACACTAACTGCTAAAGTGTTTCATTAATGCATTAGTACCATAGAGCTAGATGACATTGGGTTTTGTAATATTGCTTTCCATAGCAACCTGTTGTCCTTGCACACTTAATTAGTTGAATTGTATGTCTATATATGGAGCTGAGCTGTGCCATACCTAGGAAAATAAATGTTCTATCACCAGACAGCTTCAGTAATCGAATCACACAAGGCCCTTGAAGTTGAAGTGGTTTGGTCCTATGGGCAAAGTAATCCACCTGCAAAATTTTGTCTGCAAGAATAAAAGGATGCAAAATTACACAGGAGCAATGAGGATCTGGAACAGCTACTTGGACATCAAACTTCTGGGTCATTTGTGGCTTAGAAGTGGAATCAGGATATACTAGTATGGCTTGGAAGAGGTTAGAACTGAGGATAACCAAAGCTGGGGCAAGCCAAGAAATAACAGTAAGATCTATGACAATAGTGACAATAATAACTGATGGTATTGAGAATATAGTAAGATTCAGCCTCTCTAATATTATTACATCAATTCATTATAACCCTGTGAGAAAGGATATTGAAAAAAAAAGTTCATCTTTGTAAATATCTTGAAAGGTATTCAACATTGTTGGTAACTGAGATCATCATAATGGTTACTTGTGAACTGTATCAGCGTTTATAGTTGATCACAGTGACACATGTCCATGGACAAAAGTCCCTCACCATTCTGTTTTTTCAATGTCTAATTCTACTTTGTCTTCCACAAAGAGGTTACTACTTGACACTCACGGGATCTCAACTTTGGCTAGTCTGTTTTCCCCCAGTTACTTCTCTCCTAAGAACTAAGAAACCAGATAACCAAGCCTAATAAGAATATAAAACAAGGGGGAAAGCTCCTGACAGAGTAGCTCCATCAAGTAAACATGCAAATATTAATATCCAAACTTTTTAATATTTATATCCAAAGCTCAGGGATATTTTCTTCATCTTTATCATGTGTTCTTATTGGGTAAAGACATGATCCAGGAGACATACAGATACACGAGTGTTACTTATTTTCTGCATCATATCACGGCTTCCTCTTGATGATAGCCTTGTTTCAAATGTGACAATCTTAGTAAGTAGTCATCTTTAAGTAAAGAACTATTAAAGAAACTTCCTTTGATGTAAAGAGTTTGCTTCTACCCACCCTCACCTCTATTGAAGTATCCATCTGTAGTATGAAGTCTAGCATTTCTCAAATTCTGTTAATACTGAGACCTTATTTTTTTCAGTTATTAAATGAACTTATTTTGCATGTTTATTATCATTGTCTTTCTCAAATCCTGACACTTTAATTACAACATTTTGATATAATAATGAGTTTATACTTACAAGATGCAATGTTGACTTGGATTTAACAGCAAATATAATTTTCAATCTCTGATAACATGGAATACAAATTAGAGAAAGTAAATGATATTATGAAATATTAGAAACATGCTGAAATTATAAAACAAACTATTACCATTAGCTTAATTAGCAGTTGGTAAAATTTAATCATCTTACATAAATCCATCAGGCAGTTTCTGAGGCAACAAAACAAATTTTGGGGTTTGACACAATTCTTTAAAAGAAAGTTATAGCATAAAAAGAGCTGTCATATGTATGTGTGTGACCATTTCTTACCACACCAGAGGATGGTTTATGTGAAATCCTGTCTTGTGAGTGTGTGTGGGACTGTAACTTGATTCTAACCAATAGAACAAATAAAGATAAAGGGCTTTTTCACATGTCATTAAGGTCCCTAATCTGTTGATTTTGAGTTAATGGTAAAGGAGATTATTCTGGATGGGCCTGACCAAAGTGGGTGAGCTCTTTGAAAGCAGTCCAGACTTTCCCTGGAGTTAGAGCCTCAGAGTATTAGAGACTTTCTTTCTCCGTTGCTAGCTTGAAGAAGCAAGCTGCTGTAAACATTATAGACACAAAGATATGAACTCTTTTAACAACCTAAGTGAGCTTGGAAACTGATCTTTCCGTGGTCGAGACTCCAGATAAAAATGCAACCCAGATGACCTCTTGATTTCAGCATTGTGGACCCTAGGCAGAGAACCTAGCTAATCCATGTCTGGACAATGATCCACAGAAACTTCTAGGTAATAAATGGGTGTTGTTTTAGACTGCTAAATTTGTGGTGATTTGCTATAAGCAATACTAATAGCTTTTTTCTTTTTATAGTGGAATCTGTATTTCTAGATGAGAACATTATTGCCTACATTTTTCAGACTTACCTGAAGTGTGGCCATGTGAGTTCTGTCTGGTAAATACATGATGCTAGAATAATCTGGAAGCATCTTCAAGTGAGTCTGCAGCTTGAATTGAAATTGTGATGGCTGGATCTGACAGCCATCTTGAACCATGAGTACAGGAGCTTCATTCTAGACTGCTGAACTGACAGAATCCTGGATCACAGGCGATTTCATGGACCCACCACACAAGTCCTGGAATGCTTCCTCTAGGCTAATTTTGTGTGACAGAAAGACAAATTCTACTTAAGCCACTATTCTAGGAGTCTATATAATGTATTGGAGCTCTGGTAGCATAGTGCCTAAGGCACTTGACTGCTAACCAGAAGGCTGGTGGTTCAAATCCACCAGCCACTCCTCGGAAGGAAGGTTGGGCAATCAATCTACTTCCCTAGTGATAACTGCCTCGAAAATCCAAGGAGGGGTCGCTATGAGTTGGGGCCGACTCGACGGCACATAACAACAACAACAACATATAATTTATGGCAGAATCTAATTCTAACATTTTTGTTAAAAGTATATACATATACTTGAAATAAATGTTTATGATATAAACCCCAGTACCATAGTTTATCTTGTAAATTATTAGCACCATCTCAGAGATGATTACAAAATGTAATATGTTGGTCCAAATACAAATATGACCTAACTGCTAGTAGAAATGAGAACATTCATTAAGAAATGACCACGAGTAAAATCTGTAAAATATATTGTGCACAATATACACAGGTTGATCTATGCCAACAAAATACTAAAACACCACAGTTAAAAATAAAACCTGTTGCTGTCAAGTTGATTCCGACTCATAACAACCCTGTAGGACAGAGTAGAGATTCCCCATAGGCTGTAATCTTTAAGGAAACAGACTTACACCTCTTTCTCCTTCAGAGTGGCTGGTGAATTTGAACCACTGACCTTTTGGTTAGCAGCCAAGTGCTTAACCACTGTGCCCCTGGCCTCCTGGATAGTTTGATTAGTTCAGCATTTTTTGTGAATACAACAGGGCAATCAGATTTACAGAAACTGGGTGATCACAAATGTGTGTGATTTGGGGCTTTGGGAAGACCCACTGTCCAAATCTATCACCTTGTACCTTCAAATCAGGCTGGCTGATGCCTGAAAGTTTACCAATCACACTACTATCCTATCATTGTAAGGTTTCTACTACTTGTTCATTGCAAATCTCCGTGGTAGCATTCTGAGTGTGTGTACTATTGGTTCAACAGTTGAGTAGGAGATGGGAAGAAAAGTACAGTGATAACTTGGAAAGGAGGCTCAGGTTCATAGGCTTGTGGTAGTGATCACAAAGGGGAAAGAAGGGTCTCCAGCGATCAGCAGAGCTTGCTGAAGAATAGTCACTAAGCCATATATTCTTAGAACAAGTGCATCCTAAGTACCGAGGATAAAAACCCTAACAAGACAGTCTCTGCCTTCATGGTCATTTGACTACATCAGAGATGAGACCACCACCAGCAGGTTCCAGGCTGGTGCCATTTAGGTTTATTGACATCGAAGGCAAGATGGAAATGAGGACTTCTTCAGATTTGAAAACTCTGGATTCCAAAAGGATGTCCTCAAATTGTTGGTCATTGATTGCTTAATTCTCCCCAAAATATCAAAACCATTTTATATGTCTGATTAGATACAATTGTGAAAGCATAAATATATAAAGTATATAAATACTAGTGGGAAAATTGCTAAAATTATCTACATTTAGATTTTGCCCTTAAAAAAAAAAAAAAGAATGAGAATGTTCATTCATCCAGAAGAATGCAGGTAACAACGTAACCAAGTAGCTGAGCAACTCCTGTGGAGACTGTTGAGTGGGAACCTAAGCTGCTGTGTAAACTTTCACCAAAATCACCATAGAATAATATGTGTTTAAAATAAATAATAAAATTATCCACATTTAGCAGCAAAAGCATATATATATATATATATTTTTTTTTTTTTTTCCCCCTGGCTCTTGGCCATCCTAAGGGAGTTTATCCTGATAGTATTCTGGGGAAATTATTAGATGCATTGCTATTGAAAACAATCATTCAACCATAAATGTTTTACTACTACAAGATGTTATAATGTTCTGTGACCTACTCTGTCACAAGTTCCTACTTACATGGCAGCATATTTCATCATCATACACATCCATGACAAAGATGGGCATTAATATGCTAATAACTGCAGTATGGATAGTTAGAGCTTTTCACCATAAGCTGTGGGATTTTTATAAGGGAAAAAAAGACTTTGGGACACAATTTATCATAAAAAAATTGTGTTGACTAGCTTAGATGTCCAGAAACCATTTTTTCGTGACCATGTTTTAAGTAGTTACAGGAGTGTACATTGCACCTTCACGTTAGAAACGAAACAATTCACAGTGTTTGGGCAATAAAAATATAAACATCTAGATAAACAAAAAAAAGAAGAAGAAGAAGAACTAGAAAGTTTCCTCTCCTACGCCCATCCCTCTCTCCAGTAATCGCACAGCCCCACGAGACAGTGGGACAAATGTCACCATAATTAGTGCTATTTATAGCAATATGCTGAGGCACTTAAGAGAGGAATTAATATTGTAGGACTGTGAACAGGCTTGATCTAGGGCTGGGAACACCACAGCATAGGGAAAGAGAGGAGATAATCATTTCTAGTGATTTCAATAATGAGCCCTGGTAGCACAGTGGTTGAGAACTCAGCTGCTAAGCAAAAGATTTGCAATTTGAACCCACCAGTGGCTCCATAGGAGAAAGATGTAGCAGTCCACTTCCATAAAAGACAGGAAACCTATGTGGCAGTTCTGGTCTGTTTTGTAGGATGTGAAGAGTCTGAATTGACTTGATGGCAGCAAGTCAGGTGACAGCAATAGTCACCTGCTAAGTGTTTTAAATGTTGTCTTATTTAATTTACACACGTATAGTACCACTTCAATTCTAAAATGTACCTATTTTATAATTAAATAAACTGAGA
>NW_006922038.1:1898158-1904429 GCF_000298275.1 Orycteropus afer afer
TCCTACTTCTGTAGTGATACTGCCTTGGAAACCCAAGGAGGGGTCGCTATGAGTCGGGGCCGACTCGACGGCAAATAACAACAACAACAATGGCTTTTCTACCCATAAGTCATTGTAAACTCAGTAGTGGAATGAGGAACTGAGGAGCTCCTGATTGTAAATGTTATCCACCTGGAGTATTTCTGTTGGGCGTGGCATAATACAATGTTCTGGGAGGTTCCCACTCTCTCTCAGATGCTTAGAGTTCTGATGCTATGATTGGCTAGTTTGACCACCCTGCTGGGCTCAGAAGGAGGCCTCCTAGAGGCAGAACTCTCTCTCTGACTGCTGATTGAGGAAGACGTGCTGCTGAAAGAGACATGCGCTGTTGGGAAAGAGATGCAAGAGACGTGCATTGCTGAGTGAGACACCGAGGGACACACACTGCTGGGGGAGAGACTGTGAGAGACTGTTGGCTGAGGGACGGTGGGCTGGGAGAAAGACTGAGCGTTCTTCCTGAACTTGAGTTGTAGCCTGGTGCTTCCCTGATAAACCCCGTAATCCGTGAGTTCTGTGTGGCCACTGCAGCAAATTATCGAACCCAGGAGAGAGGTGGTGGGTGCTTTGGGAGGAACGGTTGGAGAAAAGACTGGAGGGAGGCAGCATGCCTGGCCTCTCAGGAATAGGCCTTGGGCTATTGATAGTAATTCTGTCTTCCTCTTGTGGGATTAGAGGAGGTCAGAACATGTGGCCTCCTTGCTGTTTTTGCACTTACCAAAATCACTAAGTGGCAGGTTTGAATCTTGGACACAGTTCCATCTGACTCCACTCCCCATGAGCTTGTTTCTCTGAGGTGAAGAGGCCATTCCTTCCTAGTGGGCAACAGACCATGTGCCGCTGAACCACTCTGCAGGCCCAAGCTGGTCACTAGGGGTAAGTGCAGTACCTGCTGAAGCAGAAGGAGTTGCTGGCATCCCAAGCCCGTACACTGCACCAGCGGAGTGGGTTTTGAGGGAGTTGGAGAGAATGAGTGGGCATATTCTGAGCAAAGATGAGTAACTCCTGGGAAAACAAGGTTGTGGGTGGATGCAGAAGTGAACTGAGGTCCTTCAGCTGTGCAGGTAGAAGCTGATGATCTGGCAAAATCTGGTTTAGATCTTGCAGCCTCACATGCACCAATACAAGGACATTCATTTTATACCTATCATGAGTATGGTAGTTAAGGTTGTGTGTCAGATTGGCTGGGCCTGGTTTTGAGTGGCTGAGCAGTTGGATGTAGTTATTCCCCATGATGAGACTGGTCATCAGCTCCATGGTGGAATCTACAGTGAGCAGCTAGATAGCTGCCCTAGGGCTGTGGTCTGCTTCCTGTATATAAGGAGAAACTTTGAGAAAGGTCTCTGAGCTTTGGCACATCTGGATCCCACATTTGTCTGAGTCTTCATCTCAATGGCTTGCCATGTTGTCTGCTGGTCTTGGGACTGTTCAGGGACTTGAATTAGTGGCCTGCCATATTGCTTGATAATCTCAGGACTGTGCCATTTTACTTGTCAACCTTGGCTTTGTCAGCCTCAGCAGCCAGCAGCTGCCTGAGTTAAAGGATACCTCCAGCTTCAGTGGGCTGGGAGCAAGAGGCAGAGCTGAAGCCCAAGGTTGAGGGGCATTTACCCAGCCCCTAGAGCTGGCACTTTGAACTCAGACTTCTAGCCTCCTAAACTATAAGAGAATAAATCCCTGTTTGTTAAAGTCATCCACTTGTGGTATTTTCTGGTAGAGCAGCACTAGATAACCAAAACAATGGGATTCAGTAAAGCTATGTGAAGCTTTTACTGTACAGCAGAGATCTTCAGGTTGGAGAAATGACAAACCCTTTTTTATCCCATCCTCCAGGTGATTTCAGTCTGTAGGAATAAGTAGATAGATAGATAGATACATACATACATACATACATATATACATGCACACATGCACTGCTGTTGAGTCGGACCCATAGCGACCCATCCTTGGGTTTCCAAGGCAGTATCACTAGGAACCAGAGGGCTGGCGGTTCAAACCCCCTAGCCACTCCTCAGAAGGAAGATGAGGCAATCTACTTCCATAGTGATACTGCCTCGGAAACCCAAGGAGGGGTCGCTCTGAGTCGGGTCCGACTCGACGGCACATAACAATCTTCCTTCTGAGGACTGGCTGGTGGGTTTGAACCACCAGCCTTCTGGTTAGCAGTCAAATGCATTAGGCACTAGGCCACCAGAGCTCCTCATATATACATACATACATATAGATAAATAATAGTTGTCATTAACTCAAAGTTGACTCGTGGTGACCTTATATATAATAGAACAAAAGTTTCCTAGTTCTGCATCATCATCCTCCTCACAATCAGCTTGTTCAGGACCATCATTGTGACTTTTGAGCCAATTCATCTCACTGAGGGTCTCCTATGCTCTTGTTTGCTCTCCACTTTACCAAACAAAATGTCTTCATCCAGCAATTGATCCCTTCTGAAGATGTCTCCAAAGCAAGAGTTGAACAATGTTCTGTTGCTCTCTATAAGGTTCTCGTTGGCTGATTTTCAGAAGTATGTCACCAGGCCTCTCTTTGTAGTCTGTCTTTAATCTGAAAGCTCCTTTGAAACCTGTCCACCATAGGTGACCCTGCTGGTATTTGGAATATCGATAGCATAGCTTCTAGCATCACAGCAATGTGCAAGCCACCATAGTGTGACAAACTGACAGGCAGGTAGTGGCTAGAGACAGAAGCATATCTTAAATGTAAGATTGAGTATAATGCCTAACAACACTGATATAATCACACTAAAGACTCCTTTGTATCTTTAACAAAGATTCATTCCAGAGACAATGCCAAAAGCAGGGGTATCTATGTACATCATTCTAGTAATTAGGAATAAGCGTGCTACAAAAAGAAGTGATGTTTCATTTTTACTTCTTTTCTCAAGATTTGGGGTTTTCCAATTGCTTTCATGTGGTGTGTGTCCTGCCTTCTGATTTTTATTGCCCAGGCAAGAGGATGAATTTTGTTCTGACAGTAATGGAGTTTAGTAATCCGGATCCATAATCTGCATTATGGTTAGGGGAGGTCAACAACCTACTCAAAAACTCCAGAGACTAAACAAAACAAAGCTTTGTCTATTGTTTATGAAAACAACACCGGTATACCTGTCTGAGTGATTTTCCTGGGCACTTCTACTCAGGAACCCAGGCTCCTTCCGTCTGTGGCTCCTCTCGTCTCCAGATTGTTGTTGTAGTTTAAATATTTATTTATTTATTTATTAACCATTCTGAAACCTTTATTCTCATTGCCATGGGGTCAATTTGACTCAAAGCAACCCCTCCTTGGGTTTCTGAGGTGGTATCTCTACGGAAGTAGATTGCCCAACCTAGGTAGCTATTATTTGCCAACAGCTATAACAACAACAACAACAACAACATGAGAAACATGCTATTCTGATGCCAGAGTCATTTTGAAGCAACTTAAAATACACACATAAATTTCATATTTTTAAATTTAACAAGTAATCTATAAAATAGATATCCCTCTTACTGTAAATTGCCTTCCCCCTCATGCAAGTTAATATGTGTCTACCTCCTAGTTAATGGTTTAACCTCCCTTCCCCCTCAACCTCTGTCTAACCATCAAAGAATATTTCTTTGTTCTTTGTAAACCTTTTCTTGACTTTTTACAATACCGATTTTCGTCCTTTTGTGATTGACTAATTTCACTCAACATAATGTCTTCTAGGTTCACCCATGTTATGAGATGCTTCACAGATCCATCATTGATTTTTAATGTTGCATAGTATTACATTGCGTGTATGTACCATAGTTTGTTCATCCATTCATCCACTGATGGGCATTTAGGTTTTTTCCATCACTTTACTTTGCTATTAATGCTAACGAACAGATCTGACCTGGAAGCAGTGCAGCCAGAGTGCTCCTTAGAAGCGAGAAGAGCCAGACTTTGTCTCACTTACTTTGGTCATGTTGTCAGAAGGGACCATTCCCTGGAGAAGGATATCATGCTTGGTAAAGTTAAAGGTCAGTGAAAAAGGAGAAGGCCCTCAATGAGATGGATTGACACAGTGGCTGCAACAATGGGCTCGGGTGTAGCAAGGATTATGAGGCTAGCTCAAGACCTGGCAGTGTTTGTTCTGTTGTGTATAGACTTGCTGTAAATCAGAGCTAACTCAATAGCACCAAACAACAACAACATTAATGCTGGGGTGAGATAACATCTCATTGTTGTTTTGATTTGCATGTCACTAATGGTTATGAAGGAGCTCTGGTGGTGTAATGCCTGAGGCACTTGACTGCTAACGAGAAGGCTGGAGGTTCAAACCCACCAACCACTCCTCGGAAGGAAGATGGGGCAATATATTTCCATAGTAAAACTGCCTCGGAAGCCCAAGGAGGGGGTCACTATGAGTCAGGTCTGACTCAATAACAAATAAAAACAACACAATGTTTATGGTCATGAGCATTTCCTCGTATATTTGTTAGCTACCTAAATGTCTTCTTTGATGGAGTCAATGTTCATGTCCTCTGCCCATTTTTTAATTGGATTATTTTATTTTTGTTGTTATAATGTTGAAATTTTCTATGAATTTTAGAAATTAGTCCCTAGTCTGATATGTCTTTGCCAATTATTTTTCCCAGTCTGTGGGTTCTTTCTTTACTCCTTTGGTGAAATCTTTTAAAGTACTTGGTTGCTAACTGAAAGGTTGGGGGTTCAAACCCACAAGCTGCTCCACAAGAAAAAGATGTGGCAATCTGCTTCCATAAATACCAGCTTTGGTAACCCTGTGGGGCAGTTCTGCTCTGTCTTATACGGTTGCTATGAGTCACAATTGACTCAACAGCAGCGGATTTAGGAAAAAAGAAACTGTTTGCAAACAACTGGACCATCTTCACTACACCTCTTGCTGCTAATTTCTTGAGCAAATGATGCAAGAATGAAAAATAAAAAATGTACACTTTGTATGGCTTTCCAGAGTGGTATCTCAGCTTCGAATGTCTTTGCTAAGAACCTGATGTGGTTCCCCATACAGAGACTTCAAATCAACCTTGATTCCTGTCTCATTCCCAAGCCACCTTCTTTCCCTTCTTATTGAATCTATAAGCCCCTGAAAATTCCCAATAAATTCCCTTTGACTTAAGCTATCCAGAGGTGATTTTTCTGTTAGTAGTTTAAAACAAGAAAGAAAGAAACCATAAAGTAATATTGAAATTAACAAGGGGTTCATCTAGCTAGCAAGATTCTTTGAATAAACACATTATGACTCATTCAATTTGATTCAGAACATTTACTTTGATTCATTTGATGCTGACATTTAAACAAAGTCAATCCTATAGGTCAAAGACTATACCTTGAAATGAGATCACTTCTACTTACCAACACTATCATTCATACATCTTGCAAAACAAATCAATTGCATCGATTGTGTTAAAATATGTAAGTTGCTTTTGACATGCAAAAACAGGAAAGAACATCTGAAAGACGAATCATCTCATCCCAACCAAGGTTTTTACATAATTTATGCTTAATGGCATTTTTCACCAGAGGGACCCCTATTTTGAATCATTCTTCTTTAAAGATAAATTAAATTTCATGGAATTATCCAAAATACTTGGGAGAAACCAGCTTTCAGGGACTCAAGAAAACTAGAAGCAGAGATGGGGACTAGATCCTCTAGCACTGACCCCTGCTGTCTGCATTCTAAGCTCTGAATTTGTTGCAAGAGTCAAACAAGTTCATCGCCTTAAAGATACAGCTTACACCAGAAGTTGTAATATTTTAGTGCAAATCCTTCCAGAATAGTGATGTACAGTGTAAAAGGGCAGGCACTAGCATTGCAAGAAGGAGCTCTGGTGCCCACTGAGAGTCCATAGATGGCCCAGTACCTAAGAAGTTTACACCAGGAAGAGAGTCCCAAGCAGGTACTGGTGGAGACCTAATGTAACTACAGAAGAGGGAGGAAAACAGAGGCGTGGCATAATTCCTTGAGGGAAGTTGTCCAGCTGCACAGCAACCTTTTATATAAATCTTGTGACACTAAGAATAAATGTCCTGTACTACTTATCCATGATACCTTTCCATGATACCAATTATCTGCTCATTAGTATCATGGTCTTAATGCCATCCATTGTTCCATACATACGTCTTATCTTCCGATCAATTTATAAGCAGGCGTGCATGTGTGTGTGTATAAAAATAATATATATTATATTGTTGTTGTTGTTGTTGTTATGTGCCATCGAGTCGGCCCCGACTCATA
>NW_006922038.1:1904529-1915723 GCF_000298275.1 Orycteropus afer afer
GGGTTTGAACCGCCAGCCATCTGGTTAGCAGGCAAGTGTCTTAGCCACTATGCTACCAGAGCTCCCATATATTATATACTGCCAACAAATTTATTTTCCCAAAAGAATCATTGAAAAGATTTAATTAACATTCAGGAGGACCATTTTCAGACCTACCTAGTGATAAGGTATAAACAAACACACACACCAAACACAGGAATTTGTTCTTGAAATTCCTGCTAACCATCAGGAATTAAATTAAACTAAACCTACATTATAATAAAGAGATTTCGTAAAGAAAGGAGAAAATATTTCTCACCAATGAAAGGAAATTCCAGGGAACTTTAGTATATTCTCGGACTTTGTTGAATGCTTTTTGAACTTCTATGCTTGTTTTTCCAGCATTTCTCATTTGAGGGGTTGGTGGAGTGGAAAAAGAGTCAGGCTGAATGAATTTATAAGGCAAAGGAAAAAGTCACATGAGATCTGAAGTTTCTTTCCTCCTAAAAAGGCCCTGAAAAATAGCAAAAGACACAAATTGATTTGTTCTTATACCCATTTGGAAAATGGCAAATCAAAGAAGGAAATATTCCCTCTGTTCCTCCTTAAGGATGAGGTCCCAAGCTGCTTCTTGTCACCCAGCCCTGGAGCTTAAGACAGCTGGTGTGGTCAACAGATGTTTCTCCACAAGTCCTCTGGGGAAGACACGCCTCATGCTATCCTCTGGCACCTCCTCAGCCCAGATCACTCAATCGAAGAGTGGAAGCCTGGAGCGGACAGTGGGGAATTTTGTTCCAGCCCCAGCTGCTATATCATAAGCCAAAAGTAATCCACAGGAGGTTGGCAGATAAAATAATGTTAATAATTAAGGCTCGCATAACTCTTTACACACATTAACAATTGATGTCTTACAAGCCTCAAAGGTTCATGAAGCAGTTACAACCTCTACTTTCTAATTCAGTCACTTATCCCAGAAATACTGAGCACTTACTATGTAGATAGCTGTGTGTGGGGATACAAAGATAAGTAAGACTGTCCCTGGCTTGACAAAGGTCATAGCCCAGTAAGCAACAGAAGGTGTGTATAAGTGGTAAAGGAGTGGGATGGGCTCATCCTAGTACACTGGGTCCTAGAGAGACAAGGTAGCTCGTTGCTGTTATACATCACCGAGTCAGCCCCAACTCATAGCGACCCCTCCTTGGGTTGCTGAGGCAGTATCACTACGGTAGTAGATTGCTCCATCTTCCTTCCGAGGAGTGTCTGGTGGGTTTGAACTGCCAGCCTTCTGGTTAGCAGTCAAGTGCCTTAGGTGCTACACTACCAGAGCTCCTGAAACAAGGTATACTGTACCACATGTATGTAACACACCTCCATGCACAGGTCCCTAAGCACCATATAGAAAGTTATAAAGGAAGGGGAAAATGTCACCTGACATGTTTGCCCTCCTTGAACTTGAACTCATTCTGTGAGGTCCAGCACAAGCCAAACATCCTGCACTGTCCATCAGTTCAGGTCAGATTTTAGTTCCTCTGTCACTCTGGTGGCATAGTGGATAAGACATTTGGCTGCTAACCAGAAGGTCAGCAGTTCAAACCTACCAGCTGCTCCATGGAAGCAAGATGCGGCAGTCTACTTCTGTAAAGATTGGCGGCCTCGGAAACCCACTGGGGTCCACAGTCTGTCAGAATCGACCCGATGGCAGTGAGTTTGGTCTGGCTTGGTGCTCTCCCTTCACTCAGGGCACTCACAGTGTAATGACCACTTCCCCCAGTGGGTTGCATGGCAGAAACGGACTATTTGTTTTTGTAATCTTAACAGTAAGGGAGGAGCTCTGGTAGCATAGTGCCTAAGGCACTTGACTGCTAACCAGAAGGTTGGCGGTTCAAACCCACCAGCCACTCCTCGTAAGGAAGGTTGGGCAATCTACTTCCATAGTGATACTGCCTCGGAAACCCAAGGAGGGGTCTCTATGAGTCAGGTCTGACTCCACGGCACATAACGACAACAACAGTAAGGAGTATCAGAAGAAAATGTTGACTGAACATTTGCATTTGCAAAGCTGAAGAGCCTTTGGAGCCTTTGAAGCCTTTCTTAGCTAAGGGAGAGACAGGCAGTCTAAGCCATTCTGAGTAACTACTGGACATTTTCTTTGTTTGTTTGTTTGTTTTCCAGTTCCCAGGGATCTATTTCCAATCCTAGGGTTTCCACTTGCTGATGTTTGGGAAGTAGATCACCAGACCTTTCTTCCTAGGTGCCTCTGTGTAGACTTGAACTTCCACCCTTTTGACTAGCAGTCAAGTATATTAACCATCGGTTCCACCATGGCACTCTACCAGTGGGGTAGGCAGGTCATATTTCATAGAGGAGCAAAAATTCATTTTCTCTTTTTAAAAAAATACCCCTTTCCCAGTCTTCATAATTCTGAAATCCTTCTACTAGAGTATAATGCTTTCATTAAATATTGCCAGAGAACTTTTAGGGGCAAAAACCACTAGGTGAAAAGCACAGTGCAAATAAATGTATTTAGCTCCTTTCTTGGAGTTTGTTTGAACATGAGAGGGATTAGAAAGGATAATGAAGCCAGACATAAGCACAAGGCAGATAGGATACCAGAAGTCAGAAGTTAAGGAGCTCAAGAGAGCACTCACCCCAGATAAAGACCACACCTAACCCAACCAAAGGCCCCTTAGTCCACGCACTGGCACAGAGACTGTGCTCTGTGGAATGGAGACTTCAAAGCTTTACCTCTCCTTCCCATCATCAGATATCCATCGGACAACTGCTTTAAGCCAGATGCTGTTCTGAACGTTCCACATGCATCAGATCAACCTCCTGGAGCAAAAACACATCCACTGACCCAGAGGGAACACATGAAAGAAGAGCCTAAGTCTTCCCCACACTCCAGTCTATGTGGAGCTCTACATGGTCATGTGTGGACTATTCTTTCCTTCTTCCATTCATGCCCTGCCATGATCCTGTTAACTAATATGTCTTCTTTAAAGTTCTGCTCAAGTGGAGCAAGACCCTCCTCCTGTTCCTATCATGCTCCTCAGCTTCTCTCTCTACCCGACTTCATCACAATGAACTACCTACATCTCCTGGAAGTCTGTATCTCCTTCACAGCCCAGTACTTGGCACACAGTCAATACTGAGACAATCCTGCTGAATGTGCACACTACACATACACACACCATATATGCACATACTACGTATGCACACACTATATCTGCATATACTATATTTAAAGGGTTGGCAGGACTTCAGGGGAAGATAGCAGCAGGCAAGTGGTATGCAGAGCTCATGTTTGGGGCTGGAAAGAGAATTTAGGGAGTAATCAGGATTGAGACACTCATCAGTGATGGCAAAATCACAAACCCACTGCCAAGTCTATTAGGCCAACCATGGAATTGACTAACTGGTAGGAGAGAAAACAAAAGATTGCAGTGTCTTGGAAAGGCAAAGAGGAAAATGTTCCCAGACAAAATGTGTGGCCAACATGGGAAAATTCTGCAAAGAGGACGGGTAAAGTGGGAATCTTTTATATTATCAAAAGTAAAATTATATCACAACGACAAAAGTAGTAAGTTGTAAAATGTAGAGGTTGTTGGCAAGAAGAAAAGCAGAGAAATGGTGATTGTAGACTATTACTTCAAAGAGCAGGTAAAGGTAAGGACAGATAACAGGGAAAAGTAGGGGTAATTTTAGAGAAGATTTTTCAGGATGGTAGAAACATGAGCACATTTGTAGGCTGAAGATGATGAGATAAAGGTGACAAAGAGATCAAACAAGAAAAAAAGAAACAAATGATGGTCCAAGGTCCAAAAATTGAGAAGAAATGAATTCATAGTTCAGGGTTAATGCTGGAAGGAGTCAGGATCTCTCTTACTAAGAGACAAAGACTACAAAAATATTTGAGGCAGAAGGAAATAACTTTGCTTGGTGGAGAGGCAATGTTCTAAGAGAATGAAGTGCACATGCTTGGTGTCAAATCCCAGCTCAGCCACCATCAGCTGTGAGATTTAGACATGTCTCTGTAAATGGGGATAACAGTCATACCTACCTTATTAGACTGTGATGATGTATGGATTAAAATGTTTAAATACTTACAAATAGTAAAAAAAAAAAAAAAAAAAAATCAAACAAGAACTACTCCTTTCTCTACCGAAATAACTTAGATGTCTTAGTCAAAGAAAAAAATGGGCAGGTGGTAAACAGGTATGTATTAGTTTCCTAAAGCTGCTATAACAATGTAACACAAACTAGGTGTTTTAAGAAAAAATAAATTTAATGCCTCACAATTATTAAGACTTGAAGTCTAAGTTAATGTGTTGGCGAAGCCATGCTACCTCAGAAGTTTCTAGGGGAGATGTTCTCCTGCTTCTTCTAACTTCTGGTAGCCTTCAGTGTTTCTTAGCTTCTATGGGCATCTTTACATGGTTTTCCCTCCTCTATTTCTCTGTGTCTTCTCCTATTTCATAGAGCTCACCATCCCCTAATATGATTCCATGTTAACTGATAACATCTTCAAAGACACTATTTGCAAACAAGGTCACATTCACAAGTATGAAGATTGAGACTTCAACATATCTTTTTGAGGGGCACAATCTAATCTATAACAGGGTGTTTGCAGACATATAAGGGTCTGCTGATGTGCAGAGAGTCAGGCAATACCAAATGATAGTAGAGAATAAGAGATACACAGCAGTGAGTCCTAAATGAACCCAAGGACTATGGGGAGTGGTAGAGAGAATAAGCCCCACTGTCATGATTGTCCATATACTAATCCCTAGACTCTGTGAATATATTACAGTAAAAATATTTTTTTCAGACATGACTAAGAATATCAGGATGGAGATACAATCCTGGCTTATTCAGGTGGGTCCAATGTAATCACAAGGGTCCTTATAAGAAAGAGACAAATGTGTCAGAGTGAAAGAAGGAGATGTGACAACAGATTAGAGGTTGGAGTGATGCCCTTTGAAGATGGAGTTGAGGAAGGTAGGCATACTCTAGAAGGTGGAAAAGACAAGGAAATAGATTCTCCCCTGAAGTCTTCAGAAGGAATGGAGCCCTGATAACATATTGGTTTTAGCTTCATACAATTCATTTTGGACTTCTTACCTTTAGAAAAATAAAAAAAAATTTGAGCTAGTTTTAGCCACTAAGTTTGTGGTAATTTGTTGCAGCATCAATAGGAAGCTAATACAGATAGGGAAGTCAGGGTGTTGTCTCAGCCTTTCAGCAAGAAATAGGTAAGCCAGGAAACCTGAGGACTAGGGATTTGATTTCTCTATCTATTGAGATCTGTCTGATCACACCACCCTGTTATTTCTCATTCTATGTCCCTCTTTAAACCCAGGTGGTTATTTTGAAGCTAAATGGAAAACTCAGAATGAATTAAACTTTGAAACTCAGAGCAAGACAGTAGCAGACATTTTCCACTCAGTTTACTTAGGCAAAACCCAGCAACTTGTCAGTGAGGCAGGATATTGTAATTAAATGCTAAATTAAATGGTGCCATTGCTTTATTTCTGAAAGCTTGATAAAGCCACACTTATCTCAATGCCAAATATACCAGAGAGCTGCAGAGGATAAAAAATTGGCCTAATCTCTTAAACAGAAGACAGGCAGTGCAGGCAGATGCTACAATGTGGATTTCATAGAGCTTATGCATAAACATGAGAAAGTTCAGAGTCGGAAATGTCAACAGTTCTGTAAAATCTGCCAAATCACTTTACATTTTCATAAATGAAAGATCTCTTACCTATAAACTGGCTTCTAGTAGAATTCCACTGGAATCACAGCAGAGCACATAGCACACATGGCATCAGTGGGACCAGAACCAGCAAATGGATCATCCTCAACACATTTGGTAGATGAGGAAACTGAGGCTTAGAGAGGCGAAGTGATGAACACAAGGTCACAGGGCTAGCAAGAGGCAGAGTCTGATTTCATGGAAGAGATATCAGAATAAGAGCTGCAATTTACACCTAGCGGCCCAAAGAACAAAACATTGAAACCTTGGGCAAGAAATCCCTATAGGGAACCAGCTTTGCTTCTCTGACAGAGCCTGGTGGAAGCACTGAGACTATGGCCCCTAGCTGCCCTTCACGTCTGGAGTTGAACCCACACCTGTGGCTTCCAGCCAAACAAAAGACAGGCATAGGAGATGAACATGTACCTGAGGTAGATACACTCTTGGAGAGATCAATCATGGGAAAGAAGGGCTGTATGCACAGGGCGACAGCTCACAGGGCAGGAGTGCATGGAGGGATGGACACAGGGAAGAGGTAACTATGGGGAGGAAGTGGGAGGGGAGCTGTTGCCTTGTGGTAAATTGTAGTCGATGTCATGAGACAATGTGTGTGTGAACTGCTGTATGGAAAGTGAATTTGCTCTGTAAACTTTCACCCAAATCACAATTAAAAAAAGGAAAGAAAGAAAGAAATCCCTATAGAATTTTTTCTCCTGTTTTCATTCTGCTTGGCTCTTCAGAGCTAGTACCCTTGACATGTTGTGTTAACAGATCAAGGAGGAAAAGACAGACATGAAACTGTGCCTATGATTTTCTGGTCCTATGAGTAACCTTTTGGAGCCAGAGGGAATGGTTTAACACAAGTAGAATTTTTCAGAGATGTCGACCGTATATAAGTCATTTACTCTATCTGGGTTTCCGCTTGCTAATCTGTAAAATGGGGATAAAAATCCCATTCCCAAGAGTTGTTACTGTTGTTGTTGGAGTTGTTACTAGTATTTGAAATAACATATATAAAGTACCTATACCATACTTGGCATTAAATAAATGTTGGGTGTTATTATTATTTTTTTTAAATATAGACACATTCCTATATTTGAAACAGTGTCTAATCTCTAATAATATATAAGTATATGTTTAACAAAGATATGTTGTTGTTGTTGTTGTTTGCCATCGAGTCAGCCCCGACTCATAGCGACCCCTCCTTGGGTTTCCGAGGCAGTATCACTACGGAAGTAGGAATGCCCAACCTTCCTTCCGAGGAGTGGCTGGTGGGTTTGAACCGCCAGCCTTCTGGTTAGCAGTCAAGTGCCTTAGCCACTATGCTACCAGAGCTCCTAACAAAGATATAATAGAGCTAAAAAATGCTTAGGCACTTGTTTGAGATTAATGAAATCGTATGATTTCTCTAGAGGCAAGGAGGCACAGTATCCCTCCCTTAGTAATGTATTATTAATGATGATTTCCTTCAGATACATTAAGAGTGGATTCAGGAGAGAGGGGGAGAATAAGAGTGTATCCAGGGCTGGTGCTTCAATTAATCAACTTCTGTTTCTGTAAATAGCCCTAAGTGAAAGAATCAAACCATTATGTTTTGTAGATGAATGATCAGCAAATGCTCAGAAACTCATCTGTCATGATCTAGTTTTGCCTCCTGACAAGTATAATGAAGCCAGCGTATTCCAAATTCATAAAAAGTCTGGGTTGCGGTTTACATAAGATCCACACTTAATTAGAGTGGAACCAGCAGAGAGATTGAAAGCCTCCCCAGCTTAGAGCGGAGTGAAGGCTTTATCAGCTGTCCTTCTGAAAAGTGAAGACCACGTGCAAAGAGGCTGCCACACTTAAGGTTGGTAAACTATGTCTCAGAGACGAAGAGACATTTTGTCCCCCAAGAGCAGACTGCGTTTCTGAGAAGTCACTTCTTGTGATTAACCATGACTAGCATAGCCCAGAAAAGACAGTCTCTGAGGTTGTCAAGGGCATTTATGGGTTTCTCTTGTAGTGGGAAACAAGTAAGAAACCCTTAATATTTTGTGTATTAACATTGTATGTTGTTGTTGTTATGTGCCGTCGAGTTGGTCCCGACTCATAGCGACCCCTCCTTGGGTTGCCAAGGCAGTATCACTATACGGAAGTAGATTGCCCAACCATAGGGCACAGGTATATAGGATTTATCACAATTGTATAAGGAGATTTCTTGGAGGGACGAGATATATTTACTTGTACTGAAAGCAGTAATAACGTGATTCTGTATGCACAGTTTTGTTTATTTAAATACAGAATACCACGTACTAAAAGCCAATAGAATTTCTTACCTGTCTTAAAATAAAAGGTAAAAAGTCACTTAGCTAAAAAGAGATGTGTTGGTCTGAACCAGGCAAGAAGACAACCAATGCTGCAGTAAGTGAAATCTCAGACTATATACTAGTTCCGTAAAAACAAATGGCATTACTGCATTTCAGTGAAGAGTGCAAATGCAGAAGCACCCTGCAATGTAAAGTAGGCTGAGCTCATTCTCTGTATAGTAAGGGCAGACCAAGTAAATAAGTCAGGCAAAAGTGGCACAAAGGAAATAACAAGTCCCGGTAAACTGAATGAGTCCTTATACAATGGGTCGCCAAAAAGCTAGGGATAACTCCATGTGTATCACGGAATCTTCTGATTCCAATAGCTCAGAAGTAGATTGACTCTGAGTGGTCGAACCTCTAACCTATTGGTTAGCAGCTTAGCGTGTTAACCATTTGTACCACCCACAGACTCCAGAGGGGGCCACAGTACTTAGGAAATGCCGGCCATGGTTGTGACGGTGATGGTGACCATGCTCTGCCCCCAGAAGATGCACCATCAATATTGTCCTCCACTCTAGCAAATGCTACTTGTCAATTGATTTCCTATTAACATGCCATTTTTTCCCTCTAAATGCACTTCTATATTTAGATAATATCTTAATAAGCTTTAGAGTTAGCAGAACAATTAAATAACTTAGAAAATAAATCTGGTATGAGTTTTAAATCCAGGTAATTCAAAGGACAGAAAGTGCCATATGATCAATAGTCTATATACATGCCCAATGCTAATACCTCAGGCTTGCAGGGATCCAAACTTGGCAGTGAATTGGCTACGGTAAGGCAAGTGGATTTTTCTGAGGCTCATTTTTTCCGTAAGATTCTGCATCAGCCTTACTGGCAGCAGAACAAGAAGCTATTAAAAAAAATAAAGCACTTTTAATTTTTTTGTTTTTATCACTCAGACACAAACATGAAGTGTACTGTGTCTTGTGTGCTGTGCTTTTCAATGTACTACTAGGGTTCTGCGAAATTGGCTTTGCCTCTCCCTTACTGAAGGAACCCAAGAGCTCCTGTTAAGCTCACAGAATCTGATGCATCAGCTGCCACATGGCACGGCTCCAGGTGGTATCTACATGAATGGTGCCCCTGAAGCTGTGTAGCAGAGAGCCACCACTCTACACTCAAAAGCTTATGGACAATGCCAGTGACTCTATAGCCACATTCTGGCTAGGTTTGATTTCTATAGGTACATAAGGAAGCCCTTTCTCTTTTTCTTAAACTATCTCTGATCTTCAATTTAGTGGATTCTGCTTTTGAAAACTAAAATGAAATATTTGTAAATGGTATCTGATTATTACTCGTGCTCAGAATTCAGAAACCAAAACTTTTACAGAGTCTCTCTGTTTTTCATGGCAATATAGTTATTCGAATAGATTCAATTAAAAAAAAAAAAAAGAAAACCTCCTTTTTAGCAGGATCTAATTGGACAAATCCACTACGTGTGTGCTAGTCTATTGTACTGTAGAGGCTTGCATATTGTTATGATGCTGAAATCTATTCCACCAGTATTTCAAATACCAGCAGGGTCACCACCAGTGCACAACTTTCAGCAGAGCTTCCAGATTAAGACAAAGAAAGAAATGGGAATGGTGATGTACTTCTGAAAATCAACCAATGAGAATCTTATGAATTACAACAGAATATTGTTTGATATAGTGCTGGAAAGTTAACCCCTTAGGTTGGAAGGCACTGAAAACACACAGTGGCTGCAACAATGGGCACAAACATACCAAAGATGGCAAAGATGGCCCAGGGCTGAACAACATTTCCTGGGGTTACACAGAAGGTCCCCATGAGCTCGAGTTCAAAGGCAACTAACAACAACAATAACAATTGGACAGACAGATTGTGCAACGAGGCCACATCTGGAGTGTTATATTTGAGAATGATGCTTTTAATCAGGGACGACAAGTCCATATGAGGGACCGATAATAATTGACTTTATCTTCTTGAGCTGCTCTTTTAAATCTTATGTTCAGCTCTTTTATCTTGTCATTCTTCCATTTGCTTTAGCTACTCTTCATTCAAGGGCCAGTTTCAGAGTCTCTTCTGACATCCACTTTGGTCTTTTCTTTTCCTGTCTAATTTTTAATGACCGCCTGGTTTCATCTATGCAACCAGTACTTGTACAGTCCTCCCAAAAAAAACTGGTTCTAGACCTACTTAGAGAGCCCCAGTGCCAGAGGTATTGAGGAAGGTCACTTCCTGCCATGCAGGGACCTTAGCAAATTTGGGAGTCCTCAGATAGAGAGGAATTCACCCAAATTTATAGTAACTACAGGTGAAAAAAAGAAACCAGGAGGTCATTAAAAAGACAGGAAAGGAAAAAAAAGACCAAAATGGATGTCAGAAGAGACTCTGAAACTTGCCCTTGAATGAAGAGTAGCTAAAGCAAATGGAAGAAATAATAAGATAAAAGAGCTGAACAAAAGATTTAAAAGAGCAGCTGAAGAAGATAAAGTCAATTATTATAATGAAATGTGCAAAGACATGGAGTTGGAAAGCCAAAAGGGAAGAACAGGCTTGGCATTTCCAAGCTGAAAGAACTGAAGAGAAAAATTAAGCCTTGAGTTGCAATATTGAAAAATTTTATGGGCAATATATTGAATGATACAGAAAACATCAAAGGAAGATAGAAGGAATACACAGAGTCATGTACCAAAAAGAATTGGTTGGTGTTCATCCATTTCAGGGGGCAGCATATGACTCAGAACCAATGATATTGAAGGAAGTGGCAAAAAACAAGGCTTCAGGCATTGACAGAATACCATTGAGATGTTTCAACAAACAGATGCCATTGGAGGCACTCATTCAACTATGCCAAGAAATTTGGAAGACAACAACCTGATCCACTGACTGGAAGAGATCCATATCTGTACCCATTCCAAAGAAAGGTAATGCTACAGAATGTGAAAATTATCAAACAATATCATTAGTATCACATGCAAGTAAAAGCTTGCTGTTGTTGTTATATGCCGTCGAGTCGGCCCTGACTCATAGCGACCCCTCCTTGGGTTTCCGAGGCAGTATCACTACGGAAGTAGGATTTCCCAACCTTCCTTCCGAGGAGTGGCTGGTGGGTTTGAACCGCCAGCCATCTGGTTAGCAG
>NW_006922038.1:1916668-1960251 GCF_000298275.1 Orycteropus afer afer
AGTGCAGCCAGAATGCTCCTTGGAAGCAAGAATGGCCAGACTTCGTCTCACCTATTTTGGTCATGTTGTCAGAAGGGACCATTCACTGGAGAAGAAAGTTATGCCTGGTAAAGTGGAGGGTCAACAAAAGAGGAGAAGGCCCTCAATGAAATGGATTGACACAGCGGCATCTGCTGTGCATAGGATTGCTATGAGTCAGAGTTGACTCGAAGGCACTTAACAACAACAGCTTCTCTATGGAAGTCCTCTGAGAAGTGGCTGGTGGGTTTGAATTGCCAGCAATCTGGTTAGCAGGCCTTTAAAATCCAATCTGAGATTTTCTATAGAAATTTTCTAACCAAAGAAACCAAACCCACTGCCATCAAGTCAATTCCAACTCATAGTGACCCTATACAACAGAGGAGAGCTGCCCCGTAGGGTTTCGAGGGCTGGAAATCGTTATGGAGGTAGACTGCCACATCCTTCTCTAGCAGAGCATCTTGTGGGTTAGAACTGCTGACCTTTTGGTTAGCAGCTGAGCGCTTCAACCACTGTGTCACCAAAGCACCCTATAGAAATTTCCAGTCAGTCTTAATTCTCAGACATTATATAGCTCTGGACTTGCAAAGTAAACTCAAGGAGACCTACACAATTCATTAGGACACTTTGTATACCTTTGTAAATAATCATGCCAAACATAAAGAGACCTGCCTTTTTGTGATCAAGAATAGTCTTTGAAGATTATTTGTGATCATAGGGCATGGGGAAGTGACTCTCAGCAAAAGCACCCCAAATTTGGAAATAAGCAACAGAGATCACTATGTGTTGTCCATGCAGTTCTAGACTTGACTTTTTGTTGATTGGTCTATTTTACAACTCTGTAGGGGCAGAAGTGAACTGGTAGATTTTTGCTGAGAGAGATGCAAATAATTTCTAGCCAGGGAAACAGATAAACGTCGATTGGTCTATTTTACAACTCTGTAGGGGCAGAAGTGAACTGGTAGATTTTTGCAGAGAGAGATGCAAATAATTTCTAGCCAGGGAAACAGATAACCCCAGCAGAAACTATATATTCCCTGTGAGGTATTGATCAATTTTGTATCTAACGCAACAATCAGAAGATCCTAACATTTGGTAGCGCAGTGCCTAAGGCACTTGACTGCTAACCAGAAGGCTGGTGGTTCAAACCCACCAGCCACAACTCTGAAGGAAGGTTGGGCAATCTACTTCAGTAGTGATACTGCTTCAGAAACCCAAGGAGGGGTTGCTATGAGTTGGGTCCAACTGGATGGCAAATAAGAACAATAACAAGATCTATACCAAGGAGTTCTGATGATGGTATAGTGGTTAAGGCGTTTGGTTGCTAACCAAAAGATCATTGGTTCAAACCCACCAGCTGCTCTGTAGAAGAAATATGAAGCAGTCTGCTTCCATAAAGATTTATAGCCTTGGAAACCCAGTGAGAGTTGCTAGGGTTAGAAGTAACTCAATGGCTGTGAGGTTTTGGTATGTATACCTAGCTTCTCAGATGCTCAGTGAACCAGTTTTAGCATATAATTGGTTAGCTCATTAATTAAATGAGTTGAATAAAATCTTTGACAGTGATCATTTTATATTTGCATGAGAGTGATGCTTTCACATTTTTGAAAATTATAGTCTAACACCTAAATACATTACAAGTGGAATTTCATTAAGCATAAGTCTTAAATTGTAGAAATAATCTGGGCTATGGATACAAAGACTTAGTATTGAATCCTGTTTTCTGAAGCAAGTTTTTAGAGCAATGATAAATAGATGGATGGATGGATGGGTGAATGGATAGGTAGGTAGGTAGATAGATAGATAGACAGACAGATAGACAGACAGATAGATAAGTGAAGTTTTATATGTACAGAAATATTGTACATGGTACAGAGACCTTCTCTTGACATTATATCCAAGGTGTATGCTATCAACGTGACTTATAACATGTCAAAACCTTGATTGCCTGGCTGAAGCCATGTTTGCCAAGTTTCTCCACTGTAGTTATTCCCCCTTTCCCTTTTTGGAAGCAAGTGGTTAAGTGCTCCGGCTCCTATGGAAGCAAGTAGTTACAAAAATTACCTGGAATTCTTCTGTAGAGGAGATTTATTTCTTCTCCTCAATTCATTACTCATTCAATCACTTATTTCTATCAGTATGGACCCAGGGATTTTTTTTTTTTTTTAATTGTGACTTGGGTGAAGGTTTACAGAGCAAATTAACTTTCCATACAGCAGTTCACATATACTTTGTCTCATGACACTGACCACAGTTTACCACAATGCAACAGCTCCCCTCCCACTTTCTCCCCATAGTTACCTCTTCCCTGGATATTTACTTTTACACTGTTGGTTAAATCCAATACAATGTCATTCATTCCAGTGCTCCAATCTTTCCATCTTTGACCCCTGGGCACTCTTTCAGGTGACTCCTGTGGCCCAGGGAGGGGTGCAAGCTCCAACTCGATGGCAGTCCATTGCGTTTCATTGCATTTCTGTGTCCCTTTGGCATAGCCTCTTCTTTTGGATTCAGAGGACAGCAAGTTTTGAGGGTTTGTTGTTGTTGTTGTTGTTGTTTGTTTTTGGTAGTAAATATGTATGCAATGAAACATTAGATATTTCAATGATCTTCACATGTGCAGTTAAGTGGCATTAGTGAAGTTCATCATGTTGTTGAACATCATCTTTGTCCATTCCAAAATTTTACCATCATCCTTAAGCAAAGGACAGCACATTTTTAACTGTTCTGAACTTAGATTTCTGAACAGCTTATCTTTCACTACTATTATAAGGAATAATAATAAAAATAATGGCCCCAATCCTTGAATGTTTATTGTGTACCAGACACTATTCGAAGCACGTAAAGTGCTGCTGAAGTGGAGGGTTTAAAAGCCCACATATCTATACAGTGGCTGGTACTGTGTCTGGCACTTAATACACATTCAATAAATATCAGTTCCTTCCAGGTGTGAACCAGAATTCTAACTAGGCCATTCCCGGCCTCGTGTAGAAGTGTGCCCCGTGGTAGCTCATACCCTGGGGCAAACTGTAAATGACACAGGACAGCCTAATTCCCACACTCTTTCTGATTATTCAGCCTGTACTGCGAGGTTCTGCCCTCCCATTGACAGTTTCATTAGGTGAGATGTCAATATTGGTGCAGTCAGCATCTTCCTAGCACCAAAGCAACTAACCTTGGCCACCTTGAAGCATCGACCCTTATTAAGAATTTTATGTTTGCTGTGAGCTCAACCTAGAGCCCACAAGCATTTGGAAAAAGAATCAAATATCTAAGAAGTAAGCAAGGAACACAGAGTTACAAGCCTTCTTCCTCCAAGTCCTCCAAGGTATTTTTTTTTTTAAACATTTTCTTTGAGGTTTTCTCTAACGGAGTTTTTGGTTGTTTCAGTATTATTATTATTATTATTATTATTATTATTATTAGATACTTCACAGTCAGAAATACTGTAAAGCATGGATCCTCTTCTGAACCTGAAAAGTTCTTTGAATAGTGGAGGTGTTTCCACTGATCTAGAGGCAACATCATCAATATCATCCATAATCAACATAAGGGATAAAATTAGAAGATTCGAGCCCAATAGGTGCAGCTAAAGCTTCGTTATTTAGGTCCTAAACATTAGCAAAGGTGTTTATACCACCCAGTGACTAAGGTAAATAAAATGAAAAATGAACAAGACTGTTAAGGCCTACAAAATTCACCTAAAGCAACATGAGCCTTTGGCAGAAAATTTAAAAAGCAATGTACAGAAAGATAAAATTAAATCATTTGCTGTATTCTGATACAGAAGTACTGCAAGGAGACTGCAAATAAATGCCGGAGGCTCCCTTTGCTCAGGTAAGGTCTGCAAAATTGCACAGGGAATTTCAAAAGAAAGCTCAAAGGTAACATGCAGACCAGAAATGATTTATTCTTTTCAGTAAGCTTTTGGAGGTGAGGAAATAGGAGTCAGTCTGGGTTTGGCACAAGAGTCTAAGTAAACTCACCCCTTAACTCTGCAAAATGAGGAAGATAGCTACGTGGGGATGAGGATCTGAGACGACATTCAAGTCTTAGAGAGAAAGATACATAGAGATTCACCAGGGGAAACTTACTTCTCATTTTTCCAACCCCATCTCTGCTACTGACTGCAACCAGCCCTGTGCATAGCAACATATGTTCCTGTATAACCAGGTCTGTTAAGAAGTAAACTACTAGCTGGTGTCAGGATGTCTTTCTGCTATCACATACCAAAAGTGAGAGGTTGGTAGTGGGTTTCTAAAACCTATCAGGGGGATTGGGCAATCCTACTTCCTTAGTGATACTGCCTCGAAAACCCAAGGAGGGGTCGCTATGAGTCGGGCCGACTCGATGGCACATAACAACAACAACAACAACATCAGGGGGATTGTGCTGAGTCATTCTGCAGCTGCTAGGAGACAGGAGATGGCAAAAAGCACTTTGAAAGGAGAGAAGTCCCTGTATGGTGCAATATAGTTTGCAGTTGACTATTAACCACAAGGTTGGTGGTTCAAACCCACCCAGAGGTGCCATGGAAGAAAGGCCTGGTGGTCTGTTTCTGTGAAGATTACCCTCCAGAGTGGTTCTGCTCTGTAACACAGGGGTCACCATGAGTCGGGATTGACTAGACAGTACCAGGTTTGTTTTATTTTGTTCAGTTTGGTTTGGTTTTGGTGTTTGGTTTTTCATAGGAGAGGTAGAAGCTTCCAGACTAGAAGGGGGGTTGGGACTCCTGAGACAAACTAAGGATGGGATTTCCATGACAGCTGGAGAGCTAGGCAGCTCTGGCATGTTATCACAGCCTTCTTGGAAGTGGCTCTGAAATCCTTGCAAAGCCTGGGTTGGAAGGATGATGGAGAATGCCTCCTTGTAATGCACACCTGTAGACAAGAGAGTTGGCCTCTAGGCAGGATATTTCTGGGTGGACCTGGCTTTCAACCAGAGTAGCCAGAAACAGCAAAAGTGAAGAGCAACCTAGACAAAGGGTTCAGTTCCTCCCCCTGTTCCTGATACCTTATAAACCCAAGATTATTATAGATCCCACAGAAAAGAAAAGAAAATCCCAATAATGACTGGGATGGAATTTCCCACCAGCCCGGTCAGAGGGAGACAAGAGCAGAATAAAAAGATTTAGAGACATAAAAGGATGTGACAGTTGTTGCACTTCAGAGTTATGGAGTAAAACTCCTACAGATGACATACACAATTCCTCACTGCAGCTGCTGGAACCAGCCACTAAAGGAACCGGGCAAAGAGAAGAGGGGCTCAGGACCCATTCACAGCTCCAGCCACCTGCCTTACTCCCCACGGTCTCACTCTCACTTAGGATGTGCTTGGTGAAGCTGAAACAACTCAACTGTTCTCTTGCTAGGAGTGTGCTCCGATCACCAACCTTTGCCAGCTAACCCCAATGTAAAATACAGAGTATGATGCTTATTCATAGTTCATTTTTTGTATTCCTCCTCTGTGCTGGGTGCTGGGCTAGATACTGAAATTACACAAAGCTCTCCCTAAGGGTATAGTCCAGAAAGAGAGACAAATATTTAAACAAATAGCTCAATTCCAATCATAATGCTGTAAGTGTATCATGGCAGTTCTATTCGCTGATGGGAGCTCAGGTTTCTATAATTCAGCAGACTTACCTTCAAACCTTGGTTCTGCCACTTACCAGTTACGTGTGTTTGATCAAGTTTTTAACCTCTCCAGACCTTTGCTTCTGCAGCTGTAAAATAAGGATAATAATACCTGCCTTATGTGATTGACACAATAGCCTTAACGTTGAGCTCAAACATATCAAAGACCATGGAGATAGTATAGAACAGGGCAGTATTTCATTCTGTTACATATAATGCTGTCATGAGTTAGAGCTGACTCAAAGGCAACTAACAGCAACACCTCTGGTCTTACAGGACTGTTGTCAAGATTAAATAAAACAACAATAATAGCTAACATTTACTGAATACTCACTAGGCTCTACTCTAAGGAGCTGCAGTGGTGTAGTGCTTAAGGCATTTGGCTGCTAACCAAAGGGTCAGTAGTTTGAACCCACTAGCTGCTCCGTAGAAGAAAGATGAGGTAGTCTGCTTCCATAAAGATATACAGCCTTGGAAACCCCTTGGGGGTCACTATGAGTTAAAATCAACTCGATGGTAGTGAGTTTGGTTTTGTTTTGGAGGCATTATTCTAAGCTTTATGCATGTATCAATGCATTTAAACTTTACAATATCCTTGAAGTATTATTACCTTTATTTTACAGCTGAGAAAGCTAAGGCAATGAAAAGTTAGGTAACTTGTCCGAGGTCAAACAATTTGGTCAATAATAGAGTTAAGAACATTAAAGACTCAATGTATTTTAAGAAAAAAAAAAAGGAAAACAGAATTGAATAAACGGTAAACGCTTTCATAAATGTGTAAACAAAATTTTGTAGTAAACCAAAGAAAAGAGTTGGTTCAAGAGAGACATAATATTTGAGCTGAGACAGTATAGGTGAATAGGAGATTGCCAAATGGAGAAGACAAGGAAGAAAAATTTAAATAGAGAAAGGAGTATTGACAAAGGTGTGACATGGCTTGAGATGGAATTCCAGATAGGAAACAAGAATCCCAATGGGCTGGGCAGAGAGATTGTTAGGGTGTTGTTGTTAGTTGTTATGTGCTGTCGTGAGTCATAGCCGAACTGGAGAGGCAGGATTTGAGCCCTAATCTGCCTTGTCTTACATACACAGCCTAGGTTTTGTATGCACATTTAGACATTAGCACATTGCTCTGTAGGTCGATAACTGAGAAGAGTAGAGAGGACAGACAGAGGTAGAAGGTAATAGTAGTAACAGACAGATCAGGTAAGAGGTTGTGAGCAATACACAAGGTAGATTATGAGGATGTCTTGAATGAATCAAGAGCAGCAGGGATGCAAAAGAAGCGATGGAGTCAAGAGACTTTGTTGTGGTAAAATTGGAAGTAGTCAGTGACAAATTTGACACATCCATTTGTTTACTCAACAAATAATAGATGAGCACTTACAAAGTGTCCATAGTACCTGTCCTACGGATAGACCAACAAACTATATCAGAACCAATAACAGATGTGCTGGGTGATAGAAAAAGGAATTCAGCCCTCTGTCAAGGGAGGTGTGGCAAAGGTCTTTCATAGAGAATGTAAAATTGAAGGGAAACAGAATTGGGATGGAAGACCTGTTTGGGGACATACTTGGCATGTTCAGTTGAGCCAAGAATTGAAATATGAGTTTAAACTGGGAAAACAGCTCAAATCCACTAATATAAATGTAGGAGTCACAGCATTTTCCAAAAACAGCATATCATTTGACATGAACATCCATTTAGTAATTTGGATTAGGCCTTGACTTGTTATCTCCTTTCTACAGAGCACTTTCATGGGCTACAGGACCTTTCACGGCAATGTGTCATCTTGGCAACTGACTTCCTTCTTACAAAGGCAAACCCACATTTTCATCATGGAGTAATGTTACTGCACAATCGTTCTGTCAGGGGGAGCTGGAATCGCATGTTTTGTCCTCTTCAACCCTCGGCATTTGGGATAAGCCCAGAAGTAAACACATCTCAAATGAATGTCCACGTAGGACAATTTTTCTTCCAAATTTAGCAATTTATTGCTTTTACTGTGGGTTTTGACACTTTAGACTTGTTTACTGGGCTTCCCTGACCCCTCTCTATATAGATAGAGCTATTATTATTACAAGGGTGTTCTCCAGTAAAATACACTGTAAATCTTGCTTTCCTGAATCCTGCAATGGAATCTGAGCCTGGTAAAGAGCAGCCAACAGATTTCCAAGGTAATCAAATGCCATTTACACTGAGAGCTGAGTAGTATGTTTGAGTCTGATTTCTCTTCACTATGCTGACCCACTGTTTCACTTCACTTGTAAAAATGTATTTCCCTGTCAAATATCCCCAGAGCTATCTCAGCTGTTAGATGATGCAGCCATAAAAATATTTGCTACCCCAACTCTTTGCTGAGGGCTACAAATAAATTCATCAGCATCTTGTTGCACATTTTGGATCCCAGTGTAGGCTCTTTCAGTCAAATAACAACCTTGTCTAAAGTGCCTACGACTTGCAAAGGACTCATCTATGGGTTAAAAGTAATAATAATAATAATAATATTTATTATTTATTGCCATCACTCATCTGTCAGTGCGTTGTACTGTGGTGACCTGCATGTTGCTATGGTGCTGGAAATGTAACACTGGTATTTCAAATACCAGCAGGGTCACCCACAGTGGACCGATTTTAGCAGAACTTCCAGACTAAGATAGTCTAGGAAGAAAAACCTGGTTGTCCACCTCCAAAATTCAGCCATTGCAAACCTTATGGGTCACAACAGAATACTGCCCCAAACACTGCTGGAAGATAAGCCCCCCTTAGGTTGGAAGGCACTACACAATAGCAAACAAAATAGACTCAAACATGGCAATGATTGTGAAGATGGTGCAGGACTGGCCTGGGTTTCATGCTGCTACAAATGGAGTTACCACAAGTTGCAGCGAAATCTACAGCAACAACAGCAATTTTTAAAGGACTTGACTATGTGTTAGAAGAAACAATGATAATATCTATTGTTTACAGTGCATATGCTCTAGGTGCCAAGCACTGTGCTACATGACTTACCTGTACTATTTCATTTAATCCTCACAATTTCCTTTGATTCTTTTGTTTAATAGTTTTGTTTATACATCCCCTTTGTCCAGTACCTGATGTACATGAAATACTTGATGAAATGATTTGGGAATAAACAGAATAAAAGAAAGAAAGGAGTGGAGGATGTGTCTTTTCTGTGACAGAATATTTGCTCATCGATAGCATTTATTAGTCTTCAGCTCTCAAAGAAGCTTGCGATCAGGTTGTAAATACAAAATAAGCACAAATGAAACAGTAAAACTCTTTACAAAGCAATACATAAGCGAGCCTAGATTGCAAAGTGCACACAAGTTATCTACGTGCCTGGAGACCAAGAGCATCAACTCAGATGCTGATAAGGATGATCAGAAAAAGTTGTATGGAGGAGAGATTCAAATGCACTAAGACTTGAACAAAGCCTCATGGAAGTAGGGAAAAATTACCAATGACCACAACTGTCACGTTTCTTGGCTAATGCTTGCATCCCTGTGCCAGCCTGTACCCTGGAGATCAATAACTCTTTAACTGTTGTTCTCACATAATTGAAAAACTATAGAGGAACTCTTGACCCACCTTTAAGGACGAGTCATGACTTGACAGCTCTAGAGAGAGAGGACTTGAATTTCCTCCAAAATGCTAGTGCTGACACCCAACTGCCCAGAGTTGGCCTTTCAGTAAAAACTCAATAACCTCTTTGCTATACCTCATGAGAGAGGAAAAGTGAACACTTTTTCTGACAGTTACTTAACCTCTTCAGGCCAGAGTTACCTCATCAGTAAAACAGGAATGTCCTGTGTCTCTCAGAAGTGCTATGAGGAGAAACTAAAATCACCAAAGCTTCAGGGCTTGCTTTCCAGTGGGGAGAATTCCTGATCTGATATTATCAGCTTCTAGAGATATTTTCGGTGATTTTTGAGATTAAGATGTGAAAGTATTTTCAATTCTATATGATATAGGAATCTATATCAAGCTTTCTCAACCTGGGCACTATTGATATTTGGGGCCAGATAATTCTTTGGGGTGCAGGGGTTGGCTATCTTCTGTGACTGTAGGATATTTCCTGGCATTCGTGGCCTCTATCCATTGGAGCTAGGAGCACTCCCTCAGTCAAAGACACCTCTCTCTACATAGTCCCTGGGGGCCAAAATTGCTCCCAGCTGAGAACCACTAATCTATATCACTACAGGCTGGAAATGTGTCATTCAATCTTATCCTTTTAGCTGTCACTGTAAATGGTAATGGAAGGTATTGTGATTGTGTAAAGTTTCAACAAACAGAAGTTAAATGTAAAAAGCAATGAATGAAGGAACAAATGAAGGAATATAGGAATGTAGGGAGGGAGGGAAGGAGGAGGGAAAAAAGAAGGAGGAAAAGATGGAGGAAGGAAAAACCAATGAAACTGAAAAACTTTCATATCTAAACCAACTGAAAGTAAAGTTAGGACATCATCCAACGCTCCATGCAGATAATATGAAAGCAAATACCATCACCATCTTCAAAGAACTAAAAAACAATGGAAGATATAAACAGGTCCAAGCCAACCAAAAACCAAGTCTAACTGTGATGTCACAGAGGGAGAAATAATTAGACTATCTTTTTTTCAAAATAGGTGCTGTATAGTATTTATCTTTGTCCCCCAAATGACAACAGGCCCTAATAAATGTCTTATTCCTGATAGATAAATATCAAGGAAGCCGTAAGGAAGATCCGTTTCAATGGTAGAGAAGGGGGTGGGGCCAAGGGGAAGTGTACCAGGCAAAGGGAGTGGCCACCACACAGGTGCAGAAGAGGGAACTTACAAACCTGACTTGGGCTCTATAAGCCTCCTGTGTCTGGAACCCAAACATCCTTTCAGTCTACAATATAAAAATGGTGATCACCATTCAGAATGCATACTCTCCTCATTCTTCATATTTAAGAAATGCTCACTAATATTTAACTCAGCGTATACACAATTAACACAATTCATTGAACTAAAAAAAAAAAAAAAAAAAACACTAAAACAGCTAGAAGGGATTCTGCTGAAAGCACAGAGAGGACACTAGGGCTCAGCAGGTAGGAAACTGATAGTTTTCCCTACCTGTCAGAGGTAATAAAGGCTAAAACTATTAACGATATTAATCAGCTCAAGAATAGTACCACCATTGATAACACGGATGTGAGATCACTCTGAGCAAGATTTGAACCCCACTCTGCTACTAGTAAACATGTGATTGACCATGGGAGAGTTGTTTATTCTAAGATGTTCTCTATTTGTGTATCAATGGGACTAATTATATATTCCTTAAAGACTGCTTGAGAATTAATGTTGTTGTTGTTATGTGCAACAGAGTCAGATCCGACTCATAGCAACCGCTGCTTGGGTTTCTGAGGCGGTACCACTATGAATATAGATTACCCAATCTTCCTTCCAAGGAGTGGCTGGTGGGTTTGAACCACCAGCATTCTGGTTAGCAGTCAAATGCCCTATGTGGTGGTCATCTATTATTTTGCCTCTTTAGTTCCTTGCTTCTTTTGGAGAATAATTCCTCCTTTCCACCACAAGTGGAATCTCATTTGTGTGTGTGTGTCTTCACTAGCTTCTCTGGTCATTCTCTTTAAACTAAGGATGAGGACATAACCTAAGCCCACCCCTGCCACTGCCATTGAGTCAATTTTGGATGCATGGTGATCCTATAGGACAAAGCAGAACTGCCCCATAGGGTTTCCAAGGCTTCAAATGTTTGAAGAAGCAGACTGCCTATATTCCTCCCTCAGGGCAGCTGGTGGGTTCAAACAGCTGAACTTTTGATTAGCAGCCAAATGCCTTAACTACTGCACCACCAGAGCTCCTAAACCCAAGCCAGGCTAGTGGAATTTCCACACCAGATGTGAACAAGGCACATTTTATAGTTATGAAGGCATATGTCCAGCACTGTTAACAAAGGATCCCCAAAATGAACATGGTTATTATAATCACTCATGGAGTACAGATATATAGCTTTTGTGCACTTATGCACTCAACAAATATTGATTGAGTGCCATCTCAATGACTGACACTCCCAAGATAACTATGAGAATGAGGAATTATTAACAGCTCTATTGTACAGATATGGACATTGAGAACAGAAAGGTTGATTAATTCTCCAGAGTTCATCCAGGTGCTAAGTGATAATAGGTATAGGTTTCAGCCATCACCTTCCAGAAGTCTGTCAATTGAAAAAAAAATAAAAAAACTTGCTGGGAACCCACATTTGTATAATCAAGGGAAAGAAGATGTAGCCTGCAAATCAACCTGGGTTTCTCAGCCTCGGCACTATTAATGTTTTGGGGTGGATAATTCTTTGTTGTGTGGCCATCCTGAGAATAGTAGGCTATTTAGCATCATCACTGGCCTGGACCCACTAAATGTCAGTAGCAGCCCCCTCCATTGTGACAATCCAATGTCTCCCGATGGTGCCATAGATGCCTGTGGGGGAGGTTTCAAACACCTTCCTGATTGAGAATCACTGGGAAAAACACTAGTCTTGTCTATCATGTGGGAAGCAGCTCTCTTTTCCCCTCATACGCTAGGGGATTTGTCCATTTTCACATATTGGAATGCCTTCTCGTGCTTCTGGAACATTTTAGTATAATGTAGAAAAACATTTAATCCAGAGAAAGAAAAATTAGAGATTCTGGCAGAGGGTCAGCTGAAGCTGATGCTGATGGTATCTTCTTATCAGATATTACACTAAGAGATAAAAAAGGGGGGGAATAAATAATAATACTCACCTGTATTTGCAAAGCATTAGGCATCTGTCTTAAAAAGTGATAACCCTGTACCATGCTGCACTGAATTCTCATAGCAATCTATGAGCCTCCATTCTATTATACAAATGAGGGAAGTAGCACACAATAGTTGGCTTCAAGTCAACTCCAACTCATGGTGACACTGTGTGTGTCAGAGTAGAGCTGTGTCCCACAGGATTTTTAGTGGCTGATTTTTTGAAAGCAGCTCTCTAGGACTTTCTTCTGAGAGGCCTCTGGGTGGACTCAATCTTCCAACTTTTGAGTTAGCAACTGAGTACTTTAGCTTGGGTGACTCACACAGTTTGCAATCAGCTGCTAACTCATCAGTTGGAAGTTAAAACCTACCCAGTGACTACATGGAAGAAAAGTATGCTGAACCGCATCCATACAGATTACAGCCAAAATAACCTTCTGGAGCAGTTCTACTCTGTAACACATGGGGTTGCCAAGAATTGGAGGCCAACTTAACAGAAGCTAAGATCAACAACAACAACATGGACTCAAGGAAGTAAGGTTCCCCAAACTTAAAATCACACAATCAATAAGCAACAAACCAAGCCCTTGATCCAGAACTTTTGACTCCAAGTTCAGTGGTCTTTCCACAATGGGAGGCTTCTATGTGAGACCAAAACAAGTTGTTCTTTTCGCAGTACGCCAAAAAAATCCTTAAGCCAGCTCACTGAATTGTTCTTGACAAAAAGTCTGGTAGTTCATGCTCTTGGCCATTAGCAATGCAGCTGGATTGTGTCCCTCATCAGAAAGAGGTGACCTTGCAGAAATCAGCAAAACTGCTTTCCCCACTGTTCCACAAGACCATGACTTTACACTTTAACCTGCATCCCTAGACAAACCACACAGAGAGAGAGAGAGAGGGAGAGAATTGCAGTATCCCTTCCAGTCCTCACATCCAATCCTGTTTAGACTTCTTATTTTATCAGAAAAGCTTATAGTGAGAAATAAGGGGAAAAAAGTAAGTTCCTACAGGCCAGTGAGTGCCAATACTCAGTGCCAGGTCAATTCTGACTCATAGCAACCCTATAGGACAGAGTAGAACTACTCCATAGGATTTCCAATGCTTTAAATCTTTTTCAGAAGCAGACTGCCACATTTTTCTCCTACAGAGTGGCTGGTGGGTTTGAACCAATGACCTGCTGGTTGGCAGCTGAGTGCTATAACCACTGCACCACTGGGGTCTCTGTGAGTGCAAATAGCAAGATTAAATTATGTGCTCTCACCTCCTTTATGATTTTTTGTTCTCTTTTGGTTTACCTCTGTTAGTGTTCTTAAGGCTGCCCTGTGAAAATAAGCTGTCAGCACTCGAGTTTGTGTGATGCTGAAGTTATACCATTGGCTCTCTGGTTACCAGTAATAACGGGAAAGGATATATTCATATACATGTGGGTGTTTTGAGCTTGCCAAAGTGTGACAGAGGTTCTGTAATGCTTGGACCAGAGCCTTATTCCTGTCTACGTGGTTTATTCCCGCTTTTCAATGGTATTTAGAGAGTCTGTTTGGCTAATGGTTTTATCCTCATGCAGTGGTATTTGAGCCTGACCGGCTGAGCTATTACTGCCTGTCAAACCTCCTACCTCACTCCCTCCACTCTCAGATAAGTCAAGGCTGTGATAAGCAAACCGAGTGTTACCTGAGTCCCCCGCCTACAAACATCCTTGTGAAAAATGGTAAGCAGATTTCTCCAATTTAGACAATAGGGTGGTGCCATTAAGAATGGATAGAGCAGGAACCCAGAATTTGAGATTGCTGAATGACCACCAAATTTTCATCTTGAGGGGACTTTAGGGGATTATTCTTTTTGATTCCTTGGTAAAGTATTCAAAGGGCTAAAACAACCAATTTACCACAATAGGATGCAATTTGATAGTGTAACTCAAAGCAACCTTTGCCCATACAACAATAGAGTAACAGAGTAGGACAAATTATGGCTTCAAATGAGACAAGATTTGTTGTGAAACAGATCACTAAGTCAGCAACATAGCACTGGAACACATCTGCTAGAATCTTGCTCCAAATAATTCGGAAAATAACATCCAACTGTTGCTTCACAATTTAACTATTTCTCCATATTAGGAGCATTGGTGGTGCTGTGATTAAAGCATTGAGCTGCTAACCAAAAGGTTGGTGGTTTGAAGCCACCATCTGCTTCATAAGAGAAAGATGGGGAAGTATGCTTCTGTAAAGATTTACAGCTTTGGAAACCCTATGGGGCTGAATTGACTTAATGGTAGTCAGTTTTGGTTTCCTTATTATCCATCACATTCCTTCTCTCTCATCTTCTGATAAAAACCTCTACCCAAAGGGAGAAACATGTGATACAGCCCTGGCCAATTGGAGTGTCCCATATCCTTAATCAGAATGATGGTGACTCAGCTAGGCCAATCAGAGTTCTTTCTTCAAGTTATTTGACTCAAATCTCATAAGAAAGTCCTCTAATATTTTCATAGCTAGAAACAAGGGTATCTGGCATTGCTGGCAATTTAAAAAAAAAAAAAAAAATCTTGACAATTCTCGGTAGCTTTCCTTAAAGTCTATGAGTTTCTGTAATATTCTTCCAAGAAATTACCTAATTTGCCTAAGCTAGCCTAAAATTAGTTTCTGTCACGATTCCAAAAGAGAGCTGACCCTTAAAGTAATTGGTCCAACAATGTTGTTGTTAGCCGCCATCATTTGGCCCCCAATTCATGGTGACCCCATAACGTTTTCATTGGCTGATCTCTGGAAGTAGATTTCCGGGTTTTTCTTCCTACTCCATCTTAGTCTGGAAGCTCTATTAAAGGCTGCTCAGTATCATAGCAACATTCAAGACCCCACTTACAGATGGGCGGTGATTACACGCAAGGTGCATTCACCAAGAGTCAAACCCAGGTCTCCCACTAAACCAGGACATTCAACAAGAAAGCAAAATCAAACCCACAGCCCTCGGTCAATTCCAACACGTAGCAACCCTATAGGACAGAGCAGAACTGCCCCATAGGGTTTCCAAAGCTCTATCTTACAGAACCAGATGGCCATGTCTTTCTCCTGCCAAGTGAGTGGTAGCTTCAAACCACCAACATTTTGGTTAGCATATGAGCACTTTAAAACTGCACCACCAGTGTTCCTTCCTTTTAACAATAGTCAGCTCTCTATTGAAGTGTCTGAATGTAAGCTTTTTATCTATAGAAAAATTAGTAACAGCGCAGAGGACTCAGGATGGGATAGTGAAGAGGGGCTGAACATTAAGACTATGAAGCAACGGCATTTGCAAAAGAAAACTGAAAGAAGTAACAGTATATTCCTATGACTGAGAAGATCATGAAACAATGCCTTCCTTTTTTAAATGTTTAAAGGGACCAGATTTTAGGGCAAACACTGTTTTATTTTTATAGACGTACCTACAGATAGACAAACACTGTTCTATTTTTACAAATGTACTTCTGATTGTAGAGTGATCTAAAGCATGACTTTATATGAGTTCACTGATGATCGAATGTCTGCCTGCTGTGTACCAGATCCTGCGCGAGGTGCTACTGCACAGAGAGACAGACAGACATTGTCTGCACCCTTGGAGAGAATACAAGTCCAGGGCTTTGAAGCTTGTAGCACAAAGTAAATTAGAAAAGCCTTTCCATAGTGAAGGAAGACAAGAAAGACCATTTGAAAGGAAGGCTAAAGGAATTTTACATAAACAGAGACCAAGCATGCACTGTGAGCCTAGGATGTGTCAGCTGCATAGTGTCCAAAACATGAAATGTTGGCCAAGAAAGACTCGTTTCTTAGAAATTGAGATTAATTTGAAGTAGAGATGGGGGATGCAAAGCAAGGAAACAGAGGGCTTGCAAACAGGCCTATAAAGGTGCATGTTCATCTGGCAACTAGCCTGTTTCTCTCTCATAAGAAATACGGGAACTAAAGCCAGATACCATCTGGACCTGTCACTTGCTTCCTCCAGACCAGCACAAGCATGACACAGGAAGCTTATCACATTAGCTAGTTTTTAGGATTTTACTAGCTACTATCAATTAGGTTTTCTGTGTTGTAAAATCTATGAATAAACTATTTTAAAAAGTCAAACTATGGACAACTACCAACTAAAATGATGGAGAAAAATAATTCAAAATAAGAACAATATATAATACAAGCATGTGTGTGTATATATATATATATATATATATATAAGCTCTGGTGGCATAGTGCCTAAGGCATTTGACTGCTAACCAGAAGGATGGTGGTTCAAACTCACCAGACACTCCTCAGAAGGAAGGCTGGGCAATCTACTTCCAAGAGATAGCCCCTCGGAAACCCAAGGAGTGGTTGGTACGAGTTGGATTAGACCTCGACGGCAGTGAGTTTCAGTTGGTATTATTTATACACACACACACACACACACACACAATTTTGGGTAGATTTAACATCTTTGCAATATGCAGTCTTCTTCTTCAAGGATATATTATACTCTTCATTGAATCTGACTTGTTTCATTCTCTCAATACCATTTATTTCATATGCATCCTCCTTTTGAGGTAGGATTATTCATATATATATATATATATATATATATATATATATATATATATATATATATATAAATATACACATACACATATATATATTTGCTGTTGTTATGTGCCATCAAGTAGGACCAAACTCAGCAACCCCTCCTTGAGTTTCCGAGGCAGTATCACTATGGAAGTAGATTGCCCAACCTTCCTTCCGAGGAGTGGCTTGTGGGTATAAACTGCCAGCCTTCTGGTTAGCAGTCAAATGCCTTAGAGACTGCGCTACTAGAGCTCCTTACTTTACAAAAGTATCACATAATTCAACTGAAAAAATAAACAACGTGAAAAGGAATAGCAGTGGGGAGGAGGTAGAGCTTGTTCTGCCAGATATCGAAAATATAGTATGATGGTACAAGAACATGGTGTAAGCATAGAATTAAATAGGAGCTATGGTAGCATAGTGCCTAAGGCACTTGACTGCTAACCAGAAGGCTGGCGGTTCAAACCACCGCCATTGGGCAATCTACTTCCACAGTGATACTGCCTCGGAAACCCAAGGTGGGGTCACTATGATTTGGGTCTGACTCGATGGCTCATAACAACAACAACAATGACACAACAGGAAAAGTCAGTTGTCCCTGAAAGAGCTCTCAGTATACATGAAAACTAGTCAAACCTTACAAGCCAGTGAGGAAGGAATAGACTGGTCATCAAACAGTCTGGAGGGAAGGGCCGTGTTGGATTAAATGCTGAGATGATATCTACAGGATGCACTACATTGTATACAGTGTGGGGCTGGACCTGAGTACTCTCCTGTCTCCTGAGGAGACCACCCCCAGGTTCTGTGATTCACTAGAAGGACTCACAGAACTCAGAAAATGTATTATATTCACAGTTATGGTTTATTACCACAAAAGGCTACAGATTAAAGTCAGAGTAAAAAGAAAAGGTATCTAGGGCAGAGTCCAAGAGTGGCCAGGCATAGCTTTTCAATGGACTTGCACAGAAAAGACTTAATTCACTAAGCAAGAATATGTGATGACCCATGCAAAGTGTCGATAACCAGAGAAGGTCACCTGAGCCTTAGTTTCCAGGGTTTTATGAGTGGTCAGTCACATATAGGCATGCAATGCCCAGGTGACCAATCTTAACTACTCCTTCTCCAGCCTCCCTCATGTTAGAGGTCAAACCTCCACAGAATGGCCCAAAGCTCCAGACATACAGAAACAGACGTTCACCAGACCTCCCATTGTTAGCATAAACTGGTTGGTGTGACCTGAAGCCTCAAAAATACAGTACAAAGACACTCTTATGAGGCAGGATATTTCAAGGGCTCAGAGGTCATCACTGAGGTGCTGGCCAAGGGCTAGTCCAATAGATCTTTGGAATGTGCAGGGTTGGGGCTGCTGACCTAACCCCATTCTGCTCACCTCCTTAAAGCTGGGGTTCTAAAATGCTTCCACTTCCACCAAAAAAAAAAAAAAAAGCACAACAACAAAAAGGACAGAAAACGTATTTACTGATCTAGGGAAATCCAAGAAACTGGACCTTCTGATAATTTTCTAGGGAGGGAATTAAAAAAAGTATCCCATGAGGAATTGAAATTCCAATTTTGTGTTAATATGAATAAGGATTCCATATTTATACTCCCTATGAGACACAGAAACTCCATGCAGAGAAATTAAATTAGAAACCCTATGCTGGACCAGTGAAATCCCAACCCCAGGCACAAGCAAATGCATTTCTGTGGATACTTCAACTCAAGGCACATGAGGAATTCCCCCACCCCAGCCCCGTCAGCAAGAAAATGACCCACTACACCAGCCAGAATAGAGAGAAAAATCAGTCCTCAAGAATTTGGGACAACAGGATAATCTGACACAGAATGTAAATACGTCAACAAATCATTAAACACCAAGAAAGAAGTAGGAACCCTAAGGAATTGTAGGATATGAAAACCATATGAATTTTGAATAAACTAATAATTAAAGAAAGGACCTCAAATAATTACTTTGAAATAAAAAAGCCAGGGGACAAGTTTAATTACTAATTTAGCACATTAGACAGCTGAACTCGGCTGTGTACATCTTATCCTCAAAGATGTGTTTCAATCACCCGCGTTTCATAACTACAGCCAGTCTTACATGAATAATGTGGCATTCACCTTTATTGGCCATTGACTTCTCAATGACTCAATTACTTTCGTTAATGTGTAGTTTCTATCCCAGCTCTGTTTACCTCTAAAGCAGAGACACACTTTTTCTCCCCAGCCCTTCCCAGGAAGTCTGAGAAAGGGTGAGCCTTGCGTTTCTGGCCTAAATGGTCAGCTCCCAGCAGGACCTGAGAAGTAGAGACCTGGGGAGAAAGGAACTCACCCACTTGGGAAATGATGCAGCCTTCCAGCCACTGCAGAGACAGAGGCCCTTTTCTGGAATATTTGGTTTGAAGTTCTCCCCCAGATCATCAGATGCCCTCATATTCACACCTTTGAGCAAAAATATCTTCCCAAGCCAGCCCTGATGTTTGAATTTTCTACCACTCAGCTTCCTTCTATGCAAATCACCATGAGATGGTGATTGTCTGAAAACAGCTTTATCTTGTTTGTTCTATTGTTCTAAACTTACACACCAATGTGCTTATGTCCTATAAGATGTATTACCTGTACACTAACTTTACATCAGAACAGCAACCCAAAATACCAAACCCACTGCCATCAAGTCAATTCAAAGCGACCCAATAGACCAGAGTAGAACTGTCCCCATAGGCTGTAAATCTTTACAGAAGCAGATGCCTCATCTTTCTTCCACGGTGATGTTGGTGGGTTTGAACCACCGACCTTTCGGTTGACAGCTAAATGTTTTATCCACTATGGCACCATAAGTGCTTCAGGACAACAAAGTAGTTTTAAAATTGCCCAAGTTGTCAAATTCATAAAATTAACCAATCCCTTGTGAGCATTTTCATAACCAACTAACTGTTAAACATCAAACTGTCCAAAAAAAGGAAAGAGAAGAGGAATGACAAAAGGAAAGGAGGGAGGACAGAAGGAAGGGACAGAAGGAAGGGACAGAAGAAAGGAAGGAAGAAAGAAAAGAAATCAGTGTCCCAGAATTCATTGCATTACAAGTCCCATTTCTTTCTCTTATCTCTCCTCTCCTACTCTGTCCACCATCCACCTCCCTCCCTCCTCTCCACCGCCCCTTCTCAAATCATTTCCATCTTCTTTAGCCTCTGCTAAGCCTTCTCTTTTAGGAGTGCATAAATTTGGGAGCTTAACTAAATTGAGTATATCCCTTTAAATAAAGTCATCTCACCCTGTAAAAGTCATCGCAAAGTGACCCCTAACTCCCACTCTCACCTCTGGGGTTAAAGTGCCTGCTATTGTGTCTGGGACTGGGGAGGCCTCCCTGGCAGGGGAGCCCTGGAAGGTATTGGCGGCAACATGCAAACGCAGCAGCCAGCGGATGGCATCCTTTCTAAATGTCAGCCTCAGTATAATCCCTCTGACCCGTCCCAAAGCTTATAGGTCACAGAACGTTTTATCTGGCAATGTCTTTTATATATATTTTTTTCAGGTTTAAAATGTTATCCATTTTCCCTTCCATCCCCCTCTGAAAAAGACCTGGCTCTTCTATACATATGGTGAGTAAGGCATCAAGGAATTCAAGCAAATGATAAAAATATGTCTGCAGGGAAATAAATTTCTTTTTTTCTGAAATCAATCATATGCTATTCACACAAGCAGAAGGAATAGCCTGAAATACCCCTTATCTCGCCACCTCACTCCACTCAGGCGTTCTGTGCAAACACTCAAAGGCCAGAGGCTTTCTCTCCCAGCTCCCCTTCTCCCTCAGCAGAAGGGAAGGGAGGCTGAGATACGTGGACAGACGGGCCGTGGGGCCATGATTAGCCTGCAATAATTGGCTGGCTGTCATAGGAGCAGATAGTGGGATGGGGCCATTATCCTTGTGCAGATAGAATGTGCATAGCAATCAGCACCTGGGAAGAAGAGACATCCTCTTCCCTGCAGATCAGAATAGAAATGGGAGCTAGTATTATTTCCCCTCCCCATATTGCTTTATTTGGGTTTTGATGCCCATAGCTTCTTGCTTTGAAGAGAACAATAGCATTCCTGAAACGGCACTTTCAAAACCTCGTTACAAATGGAAAGCAGTGGCCTAGGCAAGTCATGTTTCTTAATCACCTCATTGGAAAGGGGATCCTTGCATGTTGGTATGTCCTTTCCTTATCCCCTGTTGGAGTCCCTGTGTTGTGTAAGAGGTTAGGCACTGCAAACGAAAAGCTGGTGGTTCAAACCCACCCAGAGGTGCCTTGGAAGAAAGACCTGGTGACCTACTTCTGAAAAAACAACCATCGAAAACCTTAAGGAGAACCGTTCTACTCTGACACACCCGAGGTAGCCCTGAGTCAGAACCGACTTGATGACACTTGGTGCATTTATACCTGTGATGCCATGTCAGAGGTCCAGGGCAGGCTGCCCAGGGGCAGACCTGCTCTACCACCACATTCAGTTCTTAGGGCTGTGGCAACAAATTACCACAAACTCAGTGGCTTAAAACAACAGAAATGAATTCTCTTCCAGTTCTGGAAGCAAGGGACACAAAATCAAGGTGTTGACAGTGTTCTTTCTTCCTGGAGGATCTAAGGGAGACTCTCCCTCGTGGCTCTCTCCTAGCTTCTGAGAGTGGTCTGCAATCCTTGGTGTTCCTTGATGTGTGGACTCATCACACCAATCTCTGCCTCTGTCTTCAGATGGCCTTCTGCTTTGTGTCTTCTGTCTCTTTCTTGTCTTACAAATACCTTGCCACTGGACTTAGAAACCACCCTAAGCCAGGATGATCACATATCAAATTACTTTATTTAGATTCATCTCCAAAGACCCTTTTTTCCAAGTAAGATCATAGTCACAGGTTCCTGGTGGTCCCATCTTTTACGGGGTCACCATTCAACTACAAAAGAGCACTGGTGGCATTGTGGTTAAAGTATTGGGCTACTAACCAAAAGGCAGGGGGTTCAAAACCACCAGCTGCTCCATGGGAGGAAGACAAGGCAATTTACTTCCGTAAAGATTTATAGCATTGGAAAGCCAATGGGGGTCACTATGAGCCAGAATCAACTCAGTGGCAGTGAGTTTGGTTTGTTGGATTCAAGCATAACCACCAACTGGTTGTATAACCTTGGGAAAAGCCAGAGCCTCATTCTGAAGTCCCAGAAATCACAATAGAACCTCAGTCGTGATTGCTATTTGAATTAAATGAAATTTACATGTAAGCACTTAACCCACATGTTCTGAGCACATGATAAGAAGTGCTATACATGTTAGAGCAAGGAAATGTATTTAACATTCACATCTTCATAGCTCTGACAATCAGAAGAGCTGTCCATACCATCCTGTTTCCTACTACAAAAGTAAATTTCAGATGTTGAGGTAGTTATTTGGTACCACCTGGTGCCTGTTTCTGAGGAACTTGTAAGATTTTAAAGGCTGAAACTTTCTTTCATAATATATTTGGATGACAGTGGAAGGGACCAATAAGGAAATCAAGGCAGAGTAGAATAAAATGGTGTTGATTCAAGTGGTCATACAATGGGTAAGTGATTAAAATTAAGTACCATATATCAAAGGAGCTCTGGTAGCGTAGTGCCTAAGGCACTTGACTGCTAACCAGAAGGCTGGAGGTTCAAACCCACAAGCCACTCCTTGGAAGGAAGGTTGGGCAATCTACTACCATAGTGATACTGCCTCGGAAACCCAAGGAGGGGTCGCTATGAGTCGGGTCCGACTCCAGGGCACATAACAACAACAACAACAAACCATATATCAAAAAGTTGATGTCTTTTATTATTATGTCCTAAATTATGGCATAGAGTCACCATAATAGGGGCCCAATGGTGGAAATAAAAACGTATGTAGAACACGGAAGTGACATTCTCACCCCACGGATTCCATGAGACTTTCATTTTCCTCTGTGCCACACTCCAAACGATGTTGTTGGTCACAGTAAAAGAGAACAATGATGCCTGGAAGGCTTTTCTTATAAACCATGCCCTGCCATTATCTAGCTTACAAATACAGCCTCCTAAAATGAACAGGAGTTACCAGAACTCAAGGGATATTAAGGTTGATTACACTAAGATCGATCACAGCAGGGTTTTTAGTGATATTTGGAGTTTATATATCAACCAGGACAGGAACTGTCCCAAATCCCTCTTAGCCTGCAGACATAAAACAAGAAGACTTGATTCCCAACAAAAATAAAAATTAAATTAAAGAAGGAAAACTGCTACAATTTCTGTATGTGTGTATATATATAATGTGAATGTTCAATCCATTTCCCTACTGTGGCTATCAGGAGCTCTGGTGATGTCGTGCCCAAGGCATTTGACTGCTAACCAGGAGGCTGGTGGTTCAAACCCACCAGCCACTCCTCAGAAGCAAGATTGGGCAATCTATTCCCTTAGAGATATCTCTAAGGGATATCACCTTGGGAACCCAAGGAGGGGTTGCTATGGGTTGAATAGACTTGATGGAGTGAGTTTGGTTGGTTGTTTTTTTTTTTTTTTTTTTTTTTTTGGATTGTGCTATCAGAACCCCAGTAGCACAGTGGTTAAAGAGCTCAGAGGCCAACCAAAAAGTCAACAGTTCAAGCCCACCAGCCAGTCAGCGAGAAGAGGTGGCAGTCTCCTTCCATAAAGGTTACAGCTTTGGAAATCCTGTGGGGGAGTTCTCTTCTGTCCTATAGCATCATTATGAGTCACAATTGACTTGATGGTGTCCAAAATCAAGAGGACACTGAAATGGAATTTAACAGCTGGTAGGTCAGTGCATCTGAAAACAGATTAAAGACTGCTTTAAAACAAAAGACCACTAAATTTGGTTGTGCTGTTCCAGGTCAGTTGAAGAGAAGGTTTGGCAAACCCTCACTCAATCATGCAGCTTAGCATGATCTTGTGGACTTGGACGTTCACATCTGAACCTAGAGAAATAAAGCTTTGGGTCTAAACCACGTAATTGCTGATCTGGATATGAGCCTGCAGGCTGAACTTGCAAGCTCTGGTTCTAATCGCTGGCACCCCTTCCCAGCCCTGCTCACCCATGGGTGAGATTGGGAGCAGGTGGAGATTTGCAATCTGACAGCATTTCCATTACTTTGCTCTTCCCAAATTCTGCCTGCTATTATATCACATCTTATTCTAATTATCTCTCTCACTGTCAGAATGATCTTCCATTTATTTCAAAAGAGTATTTTTATTAACCTTCCATCCATTTAATAGCTTTTTAATCCCTAGCCCCTTACAGAGACTTCTTACTTGAATGCTATCTGGCTTTCCTCTAAATTCTCTCCTTTGGGCCTCTCAACTGTCCCCAAGTGCCTCTTGTTCCACAGTGACTATACTTTGCATCCTTCCCCTTCCCTGAAACACAGTAACTAGTTCACAAACAGAACTTCTCCACTAGCCATGAGCCTCTCTGTAGAATCCCATCTCTCCCCATTTTGTAAAATGCTTTGGGACAGATGTGCCCTGAGCAAGGATGCAGAGCCAGCCAAGCACTGCGCTTGCCATCTTCCATCTTCCAAAGTTGGTACCATTTTACACTAATGAGAAATCTCACCCTGAGAGGTTTCTGAGCTTGTCCAAAGTCACACAACTCAGAGAAGCCTGAGTGGGGACTAAAGTATGATCTGCCTGACTTGAAAGCCCCTGGTCTCCTGACTCTGCCATGTTGCTGCTCTAAGTAGAGAAATAAAGTCTGTAAGCATTTAGAACAGAGAAGAGACTCAGTACATGTTGGTTCCCTGCATGAGCTATAATGAGGAGATTCCTATGATCACTGTTCAAATATGTTTTCTAGAACAGAAGCAAAATATCAGAGAGTCAAGCATAAAGCCTCAGAGGTCAGATTTGTGGAAATCAAACCCAGGTTCTGCGTCACCTACCAGCTGATTGTGTGAGTTTGGGAAAGTTGATTTCCCAGAAGTAATTGTTGACTTATTTACTGAATGGTTCTCCCCACCAGAATAAAAATTATTGTTGTTTTCCATTCAGAACAAATCTTAGCCCAAAGTTCGTACTTAATAAATATTCACTGCCTAAATGCAGACTTCTCTCCATCACTTCTGTCACAAGGTATTTAACTCAAACGTGCTCATTTTGCTATTCTTTCCTGCATTGCACACCCCATTCCATCATCAATTACCCATCATCACGATCATCAATCTCGTTAAGAATTTCTCATCCCTCATAGAGTTTTAGTAATAAAAGGAATTTCATTATTAGCTGGTCATACATCTAGTGAGGTACATGGTTACAACAAAAACATCAATAATCAGCAACGTGTACTGAACGCTTCCAATGAACTGTGTAAGAACAAAGCAGGTATTATCTCACTTAATTCTCACCACAAAAATCCACATTTTACTGATGCTGCAATTAAGGCTTAGAGAATGTAAGTTACTTGTCTGGGGTCACACAGAGAAGAGCCAGGAATTGCATCTGAAGTTAATTTATTGAAGAGCCCAATTTCCATGATTGGATTGGCAGAGTTAGTGTAAATCCTAAGATCTCTGCTGGCATAGTGCCTAAGGCATTTGACTGCTAACCAGAAGGCTGGCGGTTCAAAGCTACCAGCCAATTCTCGGAAGGAAGATGAGGCAATCTACTTCCATAGTGATACCGCATAGAAAACCCAAGGAGGGGTCTCTGTGAGTTGGATCCAACTCGACAGCAGTGAGTTTGGTTTTTGGTTTGGTTATACTAAATCCTATGCTCCTACAAAGGCCTCCTCTTTGAATAATATGTCATACTCTAAACCCACAGGATAAAACTGCAAAGTTTAATACAATTCTCCTAGCTCTGAGACCAAAGGCATTTTGCCTCTTCCACTGTGTGGGGACAGAAAAAGTGCCTATAAAGTTGCTAGCTGCTTGTATTCAAGCTGTGCTAAAACCTGGAGACTTGGATGGTGCAGAGGCAGAGAGTGTGAGCACAGGGCTGACCTCCTCAGCTGTCAGGTACATGGTGGCAGCTGCAGGGATTCCCAAGGAGGAGCTGGAGGTCACAGCCCTCTTCTCAATTAGCTCATTCCAGGCCTGCCATCTCCTTGTACCTCTGCAGTTCAGACAGACGGTGCCTGCTTCCGGACAGGTTGCACAGAGTATCCAGACCAGACACTCCTACCTGCGTCTCCATGGTGAGGCCAGAGAATAACAAGCCACAAGCATGCTGTCACCTCAGCAGGGTCTTAGGATGGGCCTGGTACAGCTAGTACAGTCCTCCCTGCATCCCACTCAGGGCCTGATAGGGCAATCTCTGAGCCTCCCATTAATGTCCCACTGGTCCTATCTGGAGGAGAGATGTCAGTTTCTCAGATTTCCACCTCAGAAGAAATAGAGTTGTTTCTATCCGTTAAGGAGCTCTGGTGGTATAGTGATTATGGCATTTAGCTGCTAACCAAAAGGTCAGTGGTTCCAAAAGGTCAGTGGTTCAAACCCACCAGCCGCTGCACAGAAGAAAGATGTGGCAGTCTGCTTCCGTGAAGATTTATAGTTTTGAAACCCTATGGGGGTTGATATGAGGAAGAAATGACTAGATAGCAGTAAGTTTTGTTTTGTTTTTTTAATTGGTTAAGATACCATTTCAATTACTGAAACAGAAGCTAAAATAAGAGTGCCTTTCCCATGGTCACTTAATCTTCTCTCATGTGAGAGTCCATAAAGAGTACAGGCAGTTCTGGCAGACACTCCTGCTTGCCTGCTAATGTTATGTAAATCTCCTCTCTCTTTGAAAAGATTGAACCAGCCCCTATTAACAAAAAATTCTTCATCACAATCACCTTCATTTGCTGCATGTACAGCTTTTAAATCATGGAATAGGCTTCCAGCCTTTTCTTGAACTACCAACACAAAATAAAACCCACTACCACTGAGTCAATTCTGACTCACATCCACCCTACAGCACAGAGTAGGACTGCCCCATAGGATTTCTAAGGCTGTGAATATTTATGGACACAAACTGCCATATCTTTTTCCTGAGGAGTGTCTGGTGGGTTCGAACCACCGACCTTTTGTTAGCAGTCAAGCACTTTATCCACTGTGTCACTAGGATTCCCTCTTGTACTACAATAAGGCAAATTAGAACTGTATACACTTATTCTAATTTACCTACAAATTTGACTTAAAGACACACACCTTCATAACCTGAGAACTGCCTATAATCCAAAAATAATCCATTGCCATTGAGTCAATTCTAAGTCATAGCGACCCTATAGGACAGATTATAACTGCTCCATAGGGTTTCCAAGGCTGTATTATTATTATTTGAGCAAAATTTTATAGAACAAATCAGTTTTCTATTCAACAATTAATATTAATAAACATTTTGTTTTGTGACATTGATTATAATCTCCACAATGCAACAGTGCTCTTCCCACATGCTCCGTTTCCCATTTCCGCTCTTCTTTCCTAGCTCTTCCTGCCTTTTGAGCTTTATCTCTGAGCAAAAGCTGCTGTTTTTACGTCACAGGGTTGATTTATCTAAGGAGTATGTACCACCTTGGTGTTTTCACTTTATAGGCCTGTCTATCTACTTCCGTAGTGATACTGCCTCGGAAACCCAAGAAGGGGTCACTATGAGTCGGTCCGACTCAACGGCAAATAACAACAACAATAACAGAGGAGTGAGTTAAGATCCACCTTTAAGGGTGACTAAGGGCCACACAGTCTCTTATCAGACCAGTAAATCTGGTCTTATTTTATGATTTTGAGTTTTGTTCCACATTTTTCTCCCACTCTATCCAGGATCTTTTGTTGTGATCCCTTTCAGATTGGTCAGTAGTGGTGGCCAGGCACCATCTAACTCTTCTTGTCTCAGTCACGGAGGATGGTTCACGTAGTCCATTAGTCCTTTGGACTATTTGTTTCCATGTGTCTTCGATTTTCTTCAGTCTTCTTTGCTTCAGATGGAGAGAGATCAATAGTTGCACCATAGATGGCATCTCACTAGCTTTTAAGACAAAAATCACTACTCACAACAGTAGGATACAGAACACTGCCTTTGTGAACTATGTTACACCAATTGGGTTAGCTTCTCTGAGACTATGGTCCTAAGTGCTGAAGCTCAGTGACATTATTTCAAGGTGGCCACTGGAGTTCCTTTAAGAAGTTTTACAAATATGTATATGGAAATATTCTCTGCCATACCTATGTATGGGAGCTCTGGTAGTGTAGTGCCTAAGGCACTTGACAGCTAACCAGAAGGCTGGTGGTTCAAACCCACCAGCCACTCCTTGGAAGGAAGATGGGGCAATCTACTGTAGTGATACCGCCTCGGAAACCCAAGGAGGGGTCGTTATGAGTCAGGTCCGACTCAACAGCACATAACAACAGCAACAACAGCATACTTATGTATAAGAGTTCTGGTAGCATAGTGCCTAAGGCACTTGACTGCTAACCAGAAGGCTGGTGGTTCAAATGCACCAGCCACTCCTGGGAAGGAAGGTTGGGCAATCTACTTCCCTAGTGATACCGCCTCAGAAACCCAAGGAGGGGTCGCTATGAGTTGGAATCGACTCAATGGCAATGAGTTTGGTGTTTTTTTTTTTACCTATGTAGTCATGGATGTAGTCCTGTTCACTTCCCTATACCTATGCAGCTTGCTGGTCTTCTTATGCATCCATTTGTAGATCACTGTTTACTGCTACTCATATTGCAGGATTGTGTATGTAATAGTATTTACTTATGTTGTAACTCCTGTGCACTTTCAATGTCTTCCCTCCTTTTATGATACTGTGCCCTATGATATTTCGTGCCTTATTGCCTCAGCTAGGACTTCCAATCCAATATTGAATAGGAGTCATAATAGATATCTTATTGTGTCCTTGTCTGGTTCCTATTCACAAGGGGAATGCTTTCAGTCTCTTTTCATTGAGAATAATATTGGCCATTGGTTTTGTGTCCAAGGCTATAAATTTTACAGAAGGAGACTGCTATATCTTTCTCCTGTGGAGTGGCTAGTGAGTTTAAATCATTAACCTTTCTGCCAGTGGTTTAGCACTTTATCACTGCACCACCAGGGCTCATTCCAGAATAGTCCAGAGCTGATATTGAGCTCCATGGTGTCAGGGACCCAGGCACCTTAAATCTGTGTTTCAGCATCTACAACACACACATTCCTACTCATGGTCTAAAATGGCTGTTCCTGCTCCTTCCATCATGCTTGTCTTCTAGCTAACAGGAAAGAAGAGAATGGGAAGTAGAAGGTGATAATAGGTCTATTTATTTTAAGATATCAACAAAAAGACAGCACCCAGAACTTCCACTCACATGACATTGAGCAGAACTTAGTCAAGCAGCCAGACTAGCTAGCTATATAGGAGGCTAGGAAATGTAGTGCTTAGCTGGGAAGCCAAGCGCTTGGGTTGTTGTTTTTGTTAGGTGCTCTCAAGCAGGTTTGGACTCATAGTGACCCTATGTAAGATAGAATGAGATACTGATCAACCCTGCACCATTTTCATAATCATTGTTATGTGTGAGTCCTTTGTTGCAGCCACTATGTGAATCCATATCACTGAGGGTTGTAGGTTTGACCTTCCAGCTGCTCTGTGGGAGTAAGATATAGCAGTCTTCTTCTATAAAGATTTACAGTCACAGAAACCCTACAGAACAGTTCTACTCTGCCTATAGTGTCTCTATGAGTTGTAATTGACATGACCCCAGTGGGTGAGGTTTGGTTTGGGTACTTTATCATGTTAACTTAGCTAACTGGGTTCTGCGAAGACTCCGTTTCCAGGTAAGGTCACATTTACAGGTTTTGGAGGTTCGGACTTGAACATATCTTTTTGAGAGAGACAAATCAATCCACAAGTGCCTCTATGCTCTGCCCCACTCCTTCTTCCCTTCTCTCCAGAGTGACTTCCTTGAGGACATGAGGAACAAAAGCCTTGAATAGCAAGCCCTCTAATATGATTTTGTAGCTGGGATTGCTCCAAAATGTGGCTCAAACAGTTAAGCATGTGTTTGAGAAAGGCTGGGGTCCTCTGTATTATCCCCTGTTATTGCTGCTTCTTCATCCACTTAAGAGTTTATCTCTCTGGTAGCACTTGTGAATAGCAACAAGCATCCAACATCCTGGGTTTTTCCAGTAAGTTTCACTAGGGCCACATGCTCTGTGACCCTGTAAAAGCATTTAGTTTTTTTTGTTTGTTTGTTTGTTTGTTTGTTTTTAAGGAGAGCAATTATACCCAGTAAAACATACACCTGCTCATCAGTTTCTACATGGACAACTCAGTAGCACTGTTACATTCTTCACGTTGGGTCTCCATTCTTCCTGTCTCTACTCATGCTGTTTTACCACCATTGACTTAGACTTAATGCCCCCTAAACTTCTCACCTATGCTTCAGAGTCACTGTAGACAATTTGATCTCCTACAAATAATTCTTTAGGAGTGTAATTCTCATAGTGAACATTCTTTGCCAGTTTAGTTAACATTTGTTTAGTTTAAAGATGACTTCAGGGGATACTTTCTGTTAATGGTTTGAAGGATTTTCTCAGAGAAGTAGATTCAGTAGATCCAGTAGCCTGCCTTTTCAGATGTTGCAAATGGTGGTTTTACCAAATGCCTTACCATGTTATAACAAGGGTCACCAACTTTCTTAAAAAAAAAAAAAAAAGTCACTGCCAACCAGTCGATTCCAACTCAGAGCAACCCCTCTTTGGGTTTCCAAGGCAGTATCTCTGTGGAAGTACATTGCCCAGTCTTCCTTCCATAGAGTGACTGGTGGGTTTGAACCACTAGCCTTCTGGTTAGCAGTCAAACGTCTTAGACACTATGTCACCGGAACTTCCACCAACTTTCTAACCTACGCTATTTCTGTCTTTGCCACCCACTGCCAACTGTGATATAAATGTTCCATATTTTACGTATTATTATAGTAGCTATCCAATTTTAAATCCCCAATTCTGTATTAGTTAAGGTACCAGTTCATCTGTTCTAGCAAGAGCTAAAATAAGAGTGGATTAAACAAAACAGTTTGTCTTTCTGGAAAAATCTGCACCCATGCAGACTAGAGCTGCTGTATCAGCTCTGTAGTGTCAGAGAACCAGGCTCTTTCTGTCTAGTTGTTTCATACCCTTCACGTGTCACTCATGTTATGGGCTAATGTTGCTACTGCAGCTGCTGCTGTATTCCAACCACCAAGAAGACGGACTGTCAGGGGAAGAAGTGACTTTAATTATTGGGAAAAATATAAAATTAGTATGTCCCACTTGTGCTCACACCCCGTTAGCCAGAAATCATTTGCAGAACCTCCCCCAATTTAGAGGTAGTCTAAAAAATTAGAAAAGAGCCCTGCTATTGCAATGGTTAAATGCTCAGATGCTAACTGAAAGACTGGAGGTTCAAACCCGCCAACCACTCTATGGGAAAAAGACCAGGTGATGTGCTCCCATAAAGATTACAGCCTGCGATTACCCTAATGGGCAGTTCTACTCTGCCACACAGGGTCACTATGAATCAAAATCAACTCAACATCACCCAACAAAAAAACGAGAATCAAGAGTCTTTTGCTACAATAGCATATACATTGGATTCTATGACTACCAGGTGAACAGGATAAAGGAGACCAGGGACAGAACCATCTGTCATCAGAACCTATTGCCTCTAAAACTGGAAAGAGTTTAAGAAAGTCTAGATCCAATGGTCCAGATGCTGAGAAACAAGGAAGGAGCAAGATGGAGTTAATGAAGTCATTGTTTGTGACTCAGAGTCTCTTCCTCAACCTGCAAGTTGCTTGGAAATAAATCAAACTCCACACAGAGAAAGCTCAAAATCTGTGACCAAAGTAAGATAAAATTTCTCGGAAACACATAGATTTGCCAAAACTAACAAATCTTGAAGGTAGTGATGTCTACTCTAAGATAGTGACTGGCTGAAGGTATAGTCTCTACATTAAACAAAAAGACAGGTGTGGGGACAGGGCAAATTCCATTTCAATAAAAGAGATGTATCTTTATCAGGGCTGACACAGATTATTAAAAAGTGAAAGCAGGAACCAAATATATTGATGATAACACTAGAACTTGGCCTACAACCCCAAAGCTATATTCAGTCGAGTGTGTTTTTTCCTGTCTCATGCAGTGAAATCCAATCTCATATAAGTTTTTATTTGTTCAAAGTGATAGATAAGCCTCCTAAAGTAGGGTTTGAATCAATATTCTATTCCCCAAGTTAACTGAAACTGCAGGTTCACTTAATGAATAGATATGCACACATCTTTACAGATACACAATTATAACAATAATATAAAAGGGGGGGTGTGAATACCCAGAACAGGACTATGTTGCAGGAGGCACTTGACTGGGGTTTCAAATACTGAAATAACGTTATGAACATATCCAAAATTTCCTAATGAAACAGGTTACATTACCTGCTGTCAGACTGACTTTATGAGCTAGCACAGAAAGTGGAGACCTGAGGAAATTTAAAAACTGAAATTGATTCAAACAATAGCAACAATAGATAACATTTTTCAAGTAAATAAAATGAACTATTTACCACCCAACAAGTGGAATCTGGATACTGAGAGTAGTTCAATAGACAGCTGCCAACAAGCAACTCCAGCTAAAGGCAACCTTAAGTATAACACAACTTCTTATACTTCTGCATAACACAACAAAATGTTATCCAGTTTGCATCATCCTATAAATCCTGGAATGTTTGAGTTTATCATTAGAGCTGTCATGCCAATCTCTTTCACTAGGGGGTCTCCCATACCCTCACTGGTCCTCTACTCCACCAGACACAACGCTATCCTCCAGTGTGTGATCCCGCTTACTGACACGTCCAAAGCAAATTAGTTAGACAACGGTTGTGATCCATACAGTTTTCATTGGCCAATTTTCAGAAATATATCACCAGGAAATATGTCAGAAATATATCACTCTTAGTCTGGAAGTTCTACTGAAACCTGTCCACCATGTTGATCTTACTGGTATTTGAAATGCCAGTGGTATAGCTTCCAGCATCATGGTAATATGCAAACCACAAACAATATCACAAACTGCCAGATGAGTGGTGGACTGATAGCAGCTAGTGTTTAGATATAGGCTCTCCTCAGGTTATGAATGGCATCCATTCTTGACTGCGTCTTTAAGAATTTTTAGGTAAGTTGGGTGCATACAAATCTTGGTGTAGTGAGTAACCAGGTCTATGGTTCAAACACATTCACTGCTCTGCGGGAGGAAGATGAAGCAATCTACTTCTGTAAAGATTTATAGCCTTGGAAACCCAAGGGGAGTCACTATCAGTTGGAATCTGCTCAATGGCAGTGGGCTTAGTGGAAGAGAAGGACCCCTGGTGGCATCGGGGTTAAGCACTCAGTTGCTAACTGATAGTTCAGCAGTTCTAATGCTCCAGTCGTTCTGTAGGAGAGAGATGTGGTAATCTGTTTCCATAAAGATTTACAGCCTTGGAAACCATGTCAGGGAGTTTCATTCTGTCCTATAGGGTTGCTATGAGTCAGATTTGACTCAATGTCAATGGGTTTGGTTTTGGTTTTTTTTCAGTGCAAGAAAAGGCTCAAAGCCATTTCAATAATTTTAAAGCTGCATGTGTAAAAAAAGTGAAGGTGATTGTGATGAAGACTTTCTTGCAAGCAGGTGCTGGTTCAACTGTTTGAAGTGAGGGCAAATTTACATACCATTAAAGGACACCCTTCAAACTTGGAATTGAAACCACCCCCCATCACCTTGAAGCCAAACAACAGACAGACCTATAAAGCAAACAATAACACCCATGAGGAATGTGCTCCTCAGAGCAATCAACCAAACCAGACCAAAAGGGTAGATTTTCCCAAAAAACACAAAGTTCAGAAGGCAGGAAAGAAAGATGCATGGAAATGAGTAACCAGGGAGGAAGCAGGAAGAGTGTTGTTACACTGAGGAAATTGCAAGCAATATTACCAAAAATAAATAAATAAATAAAAAGTGTATAAATTGTTGAATGGAAACTAATTCATTGTGTAAACTCTCACTCAAACCAAATAAAAATTTAAAATAAAATCAATTGGATCAATTTAGCTCCTATACATATGGATATGTGTATGTAAGGTTTTCAGTGGCCAATTCTTTCAGATGTGGATGGCCCATCTTTCTTCAAGTTGTGGGGTTGGCAAAGAATATTGAAAATACCATGGACTGCCAGAAGAATGAAAAAATCTATCCTGGAAGAAGTGCAGCCAGAATGCTCCTTAGAAACAAGGATGTCCAGACTTCATCTCAACTATTTTGGTCATGTTGTCAGAATGGACCAGTCCCGGGAGAAGGTTATCATGTTTGGTAAAGTGGAGGGTCAGGGAAAGTGCATCATGATGCACTGACCCAGTGGCTGCAGTGATGAGGTCAAGTATAGCAAGGATTGTCAGAATGGAGCAGGACCAGGCAGTGTTTCCTTCCAGTGTACATGGGCTTGCTATGAGTTGGAGCCAACTCAATGGCACCTAACAAGAACAAGAACATGTATGTATATATGTGTATGTTGCAGAATAGAGCTGTACTCCATAGGGTTTTTATAGGCATGACCTTTTGGAAGCAGATCACCTCGCCTATCTTCTGAAGCACCTCTGAGTGGGTTCCAACTATCAACAATTCAAGTAACAGCAACATTTTTAACCATCTTCACTACCCAGGAACTCCTAGTAAAGGGCCAGATAGTGGATATTTTAGGCTTTGCAAATCATATAGTCTCCCTATCATGACATATTCAACACAAATCAGGCAAAAACAAAACTAAATCAATAGACATATTATAATATCTATATTGCAAAAAAACAGATGGAGGCCAATAGGTCAATAGTTTGGCAACCAATGGACAAGAGAATCACCAAAATTCTTCAAAGGCACAGATGTCACATGAGTTCCATTTTGAAGAGCGAGCTTATGAATGACCCAACAGTACCTCTTAATTGTTTCTCATATAGTTATGACTAAATATCACTTTCTGCTGTTCCTCAAAATATGCTTATGCTCATCAGAAGGTTCCCAGTTTTTAATTCAAAAAATGCATTTGTCACATTCTCAATAGGTGACATGATGCAGAGGAAATTATTACTGAAACATACAATCCATTCAGTACACTCAAAATGAACAGACAAAAACAAAAACACTAAGTGTCCTATGTGTGAGGGCAATCAAAGACCATGCATGGTTACTCTGCTGCCAAGTTCCATATCATGATTTGTGTTAACATGGTGTATCCATTATAATTTAATTTATATTTAGATGAAAGTACTAGAGAATCAAATGAGTGAACTGAGCTCTACTATCCTTATGGCATGATTTCTATCCTCAAGAACACAAAATGGTCACAAGTGATCATTTCAAGCATAAAGATAAGGCAGATCAAGGAGCAAAAACCAATCTTTCCTAGCTGAGTGAGCCCCTTTAAAGGACTTCCTTGGAAGTGTCACCCAATGGCTTCCACTTGTATCTCATAGTCACCCTCTTTAGCCAAAGGATACTGGAAAATGCTGTCTTTCAGTTGAGCCTACTGCGTCACCAAATAAAATTAGAGGAATTATCTAAGGAAGAGTGGAGTCAAGGGCAAGCAGCTAGCCATCTATGGCTCTGCAATAAGAAGTCAGATCTTTTTTCCTTGTTTATGTTGTAATTATTCTCAGAAGCTAAGGTCAACTGAGTAAAGTTAAACTATTGTCTCCCTTTAGCATTATTACAGAACTCTATTCCTACCAATCTCTCTTACTTATTTTTGTATTCTTAATTATCAGCCCTTTACAAATGGAAACCCTCTCCCAAGAGATGTTGACCAAGCCAGAATTGAAGATGGGGTTTGTTCATTTTCAGCAAAAGCATTCTTTCAATGCTAATTATTCTTCATTCTCCCATCCTCCCTGCCCCACCTAGAGAGTCATTCTCTGCCCTTGTCTGTCTGCTCTGTACTCTGAGAGGCTGACCTCTGTGCATTCCAGGACTTGGACTCTCTGATTGGCTGGGTTCTTGTTTTGTCCAATGGGATGCACAAGCCAGAAATTAGAGAACAGGAAATAAGAAAGGATGAGACATGGTTTCCTTTCGTCTCCTTCTTCCCTCTATAAGTTTCTGATAGTAGCAACTTCTGTGGCAACAGCTTCCAAGGGCATCTTTCTTCCTCAAAACCTGCTTCCTCTGATTACTCCTTCAGACCTGAGGTCCCATCAGACAGCTTTTGCTTTACTCTAGTTGCCTCAGTATCACTTGATGGTTGCTACTCCCTCAACCACTGTAAATATTCCCTTCATTAGAAAGCCTCTTCAGATTTGTTTCCTGCCATAATCTTGACTCATCTTCATCTTCCTTTGAGCTTTTTCTCCCATTAGACCTGAAGATGGGAATATTTTATATTTTACCTCTTATACTCTAATTACTCAAAGCATGGTACAAACAGTAGAGATAATTAGAAGTGGGAGGATGCCTCCTATATTTAAAATCCTAAACAGCAAACAACAACAACAACAACAAATATATAGAGCAATGTATAGAGCTAGAGGTAGCACCCAACCCTCCCCAGCACCCCCAGCTCTAATGCCTGACATGTTTACCTCATTCTTCCAGGTCAAGTCCATTTTCGCCTCCTCTCTGAAGTCTTGGGTCACCACACATCCCATTTATGTGATCTTTTCTGGGCCTTATAAATAATTGAGGTCTATTAGATTTTAATTATTTGTAGACATGTTTGTTACTGCTGTTGTCAGGTGCTGTCAAGTCATCTCTGACTCACAGCAACCCTATGTACAACAGAACAAAGCACTGCCTGGCCCCCACAATCCTCACAATCATTCCATGCTTGAGCCCATATTGCAGCTACTGTGTCAATCCATTTTGTGGAGGGTCTTCACCTTTGTCGTATGACATCCTTCCCTAGGATTTGGTCCCTTCTGACATCATGGCCAAAGTATGAGAGACAAAGTCTGACAATTCTCACTTCTAGGAGCTCTGGTAGCATAGTGCCTAAGGCACTTGACTGCTAACCAGAAGGCTGGCGGTTCAAACCCACCAGCCACTCCTCGGAAGGAAGGTTGGGAAATCCTACTTCCGTAGTGATGCTGCCTCGGAAACCCAAGGAGGGGTCGCTATGAGTCGCGGGCGACTCGACGGCAAATAACAACAACAACAACAAGGAACATTCTGGCTGTACTTCCTCAAAGACAGATTTCTTAATTTTTCTTCAGATGTCTTCATTTCACTTCATTTCTAGCGGTCCATGATACATTCAGTAGTCTTTGCCAACACAACAACTCAAATGCATCGATTCTTCAAAAGTTTTCTTTATTTGCTCTCCAGCTCTCATATGTATACGTTCCTGCCAAACTATGTGTTTCTAAGAAGTAGGACCCCTTTGTTGTACCTCTGTATCCACAGTGTCTAGCCCTGACCCTGACCCTCTTCTCACTAAGAGCATTAAGCAGCAGCACCATGATGAGTCATGAGGGCAAGCCTAAAAGAAAAAACAGCAACAACACTGAAGGAGACATTTAAAAAGGTGAATGTTGAACCAAATAACAGTAAGATTTTGAACCAGAGTCATGAGAAGGACAGTGGGACCAGTGAGGAAAACAGGGATGTCCAGAAGGAAGCAGATTATAGGGGAGGGGAAAGCTTCTTCATTGATTGAATGTATCATGGACAGTCAAACACAACAGTTGAAAAGATGCTCAGAGCCCAAGGCTGATATTCAGAGGGACAGACTGGACATAAAGATGGAAGAATCATCTACATGGGAATAATTAATGAAACCATAAGTGGAAGAAATGTTTCCAAAAACGAGAGTGAAGAGCAGAGATAAACACCACAGGTCAGCATTCTGTTTAGCAGAGGGTTAAATTCAGACTTCTCATCAACATCAGCTCCATTAGATCAAAGACCGAGCTAATTTGCTAACACTATTAAATACATAAAGCCATCAGAAGTAATTTAATGCTTATCAGATATGCTTACTCCCTAATAAACCCTCACCTACCCCTTATTTCTGCCTAATGAGCAAAAGGGATTCAGAAAATGAATCTATAATGAAGAATCCTTCCATTTATTGCCATGAAAGGATAAGAAGGGGGCTCAGACTGAAAAGGGGATTGGCATTTAAGGCACATTTAACTGCTTCATTGATTTCTATTTCATTTTGCAGTATGTGACGCACGGCTGAGGTTTGTCAACCTTTCGTTAGCCTGGGTAATTCATCATAGCTAAATATCATATATTTAAACTACAAATGCATTCCCACCATTTAGCATGCATCGAGTTTCCTTTAATTTACAAAGGAAATCACTGAGTGCCAGTCAGTTTATCCATCCAAGAGAGTCATGCAGAGGGAAAGACTGTCAGGGAGCTAAACACTTGCCCAGTGGGCTTTCACCATCCAGCCCAGTGATGCCCCAGTCATCCTTCTCACCTGCTTCCCCTCAATCCAGAAAATCAATGTCTCAGCTATGATTACACCTCTGCCTTGCCCCTAACCTGTTGAGATTGTAACAGTTGCAAAGAATCCTGCAGCTAAAGGGATGCTGACAATCACCAAGCCTCTCACTTTTCAGATACAAAACCAGATACTTGAACCAGATACTAAGCTCCAAGCCTCTCACTTTTCAGATACAAAACATTATGAAACTCTTATATCTGACCCCTAGATACCCCATCCCAGTCCTCCAGCCTTCTGGGGTTACCCTTTTATGTAATATGTGGATTAGAAATGGCTCCAGGCCCTGTCAGTAGGCAGTCAGTTCAATAACTTCACATGGATCTGCTGGTTCTTTGTAAGCTCATTCTGCATTTCTGTTCCCAGATAAATGGGTCTTATTTAAGTCTCTCTTCCTTTAACTGTTCTCTCCTCTGCATATCTAGCACAGTGTGGACCATGACCTCTTTCCTCTCATTGTCAAGGAAACACTAGCATCAAACTGTTCATATATTCATTCAGTCACCAAATACATATCAGGTACTGTGATAGGCTCAAAGTGTACAAGGGCAAGCCAACAGCCACGGTCTCTATCCCCATGGAGTGCCTCACTCAAATAGCAGGAGATAGCTATGAAACAAATATGAACCAATGGCCATTGAGTCAATTGCAACAAATGGTGACCCCCGGTGTGTCACAGTAGAACTCCATGGGTTTTTCGATGGCTGCCTTTTCACAAGTAGCTCACTAGGCCTTTCTTCCAAAGCACCCCTAAGTAGACTCTAACTTCCAACCTTTTGGTTAACAGCTGAGCAGGTTAATCATTTGCACCACTCATGGACTCCATGAAGCAAGGGAACACAGGAAGAACAGTCATGTTATTTTAAGTGATGATGAGAGAGAAAAGGGAAAAGAAGAAACTGTATAACATGAGAGACCATCTTAGTTGGGCAAAGAAAGCCTCTCTAAGGATCTGGCGTTTAAGTTAAGAACTAAGAGCCAAGAAGAAACTATCCAGGCAAACTGTAGGGGAGAAAGATTTGGGACATGGAAGGAGATGCTGTTGAGATAGGAAAGAATTTGAGGAACTGAAAATGGCTCAGGGAGCTGGAGAGGGAGGACTGTTAGCAGAACCACACTTGAGTTTACTTTCAGTATCCATCTAACGACTTAGAGGGACATAGATTTGGATATATGCGAAGCAGTGAAAAACGTGTGTGTTGCTGACTTTGACCTGAGCTGTGAGTCATCTGAGAATGATGATAAACCTACAGAACCACTGAAAGTGAATTCTTATACCTCACAGCTAAGTTTCTTGGCCTCATGGCCACTTAGACTGTCTTGCCTGCTGGCTCCTCCCCTCTCAGCCTCCATTTTAATTGCGCTTGTGCTCTCTCGCCCGCTCTCTCTCTCTCTCTCTCCAAATCTCCCTCATCTCACTCCTTCTCTCTATCCTCTACTTCCTTTCCCTCAGAATTACTTTTTTTTTTTTTTTTTTTTTTTTTGCAGTGGATTTAACTTCTTCCAGACCCTTCTCCTTCCAAGGGGCAGTAGGTAGATTTCACACTCAAGGATGCTCAGTCAAACTCTTTTTCTAAATTAAGATCCATTTTTCCTATCCCACACCTCTATAAATTATTTACAGCCACAATGATGCTCCATAAGAAACTACAAATTTGTCAGCGATAAACAACAAGTGTCTGCTGCTCACTCTTCTGAGGTATTCAGCTAGACATCTGTGATAGTTGGAGCTGTGTGACAACTTGACTGGACCGCAGTTCTGTGTGGTTTAAGTAATTGTGATATGGGTTATTCCAATGATGGGATCAGCTGAACATGTTTTGAGCAGCCAATCCATTGAAAAGGAGTTTCCCTAGGGGTGTGGCCTGCTGCCAGTATATTCATAGACATCCTGGGAAAAGAAACACTCTTCTGTGGATTGGGATTCTGTTGTGCTGCCTACAACTGTCCATGAGTGAACAATCTTTGGCCTGGAGATCTTGAATTCATCATTCATTGGAGTCAACAGCCAGTATACTGTCTGCCAACCTTGAGCCCCTCAGCCCCTGCGGCTGTGTGAGTCCAGAAAAGCCTCCAGCTTGACGTTTGATCCAAGAACTATAACTGTGTGAGCCATTTTCCTAAGATAAATTTCTCTTTCTCTATATATAAGCTTTACTGGTTTTGCTTCTCTAGAGAACCCAATCTAACACAACATCTCTACTGACCTTGGCTGAGCCTGTTCACATATCTGGGGATACCATGACTGTATGCAGTTCTAGGATGGCCCTGCTGAAATGAAAGCCCTTATTACCCATGTCAGTGTAGAGTATGTCTTAAGCCAATCACTTTTGATATTCAAAAGGAGCAGGTTAGGCACAGAAATATTGTTATTGTTGTTAAGTGCCATCTAGTCAGCTTCTACTTGTAGGGAGCCTACGTAAAACAGGAAGAAACATTACCTGGGTGAGTGCCACCCTCACGATTATTGCTATGTTTGAGCCCATTGTTGCAGCCACTGTGTGAGTCCATCTTGTTGAGGGTCTTCCACATTTTCACTGCTTCACCAAGCATGATGCCCTTCTCTAGAAGGGCTCCTCCTGATAATGTGTCCAAAGTACATGAGACAAAGTCTTACCATCCCCTCTTCTAAGGAGCATTTCAGCTGTACCTCTTCCAGACAGATTTATTCATTCTTTTGGCAGCCCTTGATATATTTAATATTCATTACTGACACCATAATTCAAAGGCATCAATTCTTTGGCCTTTTGCAGCAGATTTACCCAATGAAATATGTTATTTCATTTCTTGACTGTTGCTTCCATGGGCGTTGATTATAGATCCAAGTAAAATGAAATCCCTAATAACTTCAATATTTTTGCCATTTATCATGCTATTGTTTACTGGTCAAGTTGTGAGGATTTTTGCCTTTTCTTAGGTTGAGGTGTAATCCATACTAAAGTCTTTGATCTTCTTCAGTAAGCACTTGAAGTCCTTTTCACTTAAAGTGAACAAAGATGTGTCATCTGCATTTCACGCTGTTAATGAGTTTTCCTCCAATTTTGATGCTGCATTCTTCTTCATATAGTCCAGGTTCTAAGATCATTTGCTCAGCATACAGACTGAATAAATATGGTGAAGAAATACAACCCTGATGCATATCTTTCCTGATATTAAACCATGCAGTGTCCTCTACTTCTGTTTGAATGACAGCCTCTTGGTCTATGACCAGGCTCCCCATGAACACAATTAAATGTTCTGTGATCTCCATTCTTCACATTTTATCCAAAATTTGTTATGATCTACAAAGTCAAATACCTTTGCATAGCCAATAAAACACAGGTAAACATCTTTCTAGTATCCTCTGCTCTCAGCCAAGATCTATCTGACATCACCAGTAATATCCCTTTTTCCATGCACTCTTCTGAATCTGGCATGAATTTCTGGCAATTCCCTGTTGATACACTATTACAACTGTTTTTGAATTATCTTCAGTTAAAAAAAAAAAAAAATTTACTTGTGTTTAATATTATGTTGTTGTTGTTATGTGCCATCGAGTCAGCCCCAATTCATAGCGACCCCTTCTTGGGTTGCCGAGGCAGTATCACTACGGAAGTAGATTGCCCCATCTTCCTTCCGAGGAATGGCTGGTGGGTTTGAACCTCCAGCCTTCTGGTTAGCAGTCAAGTACCTTAGCCACTATGCTACCAGAGCTCCTGTTTAATACTATAAGGAAGCACAAATGAAGAAAGATTGATGCCATGTGGAGATCACCAAGGATCAGAGGCTGAGAGAGACAAGGACTCTCCCCCAGTGCAGACACAGACAGACTTACCCTGGAGCCAGCACCTTGAATTCACACTTCTCACCTCCTAAAGTGTGAGAGAATACAATCATGTTAATTAAAGCCACTCCCCTTGTGGTGCTTCTGTTTTAGCAGCACTAAGTAACTAAGTCAGCTGCAGGGATCCAGGTGCAGAGAGGGAAATCAGGCACGCCCAAAGCAGCAGTAAAGGAGAGCAGGAAAAAGGGGATTAAAAGCCAGGAACATGGACAGAGGAGCAGTCAGCTGCAGGGATACAGGTGAGAAGAGGAACCCAGGCACACCCAAAGCAGCAGGGCAGGAGAGTAGGAAAAAGGGGATTAAAAGGCCTAGGAATGTGGACAGAGGAGGAGTCAGCCACAGGGACCCAGGTAAGGGTGGTATGAGAGGTTTCCAACAGAGAGGCAAACTTGTCTGTCGGTTTGTCCTACTGTGGTAACATGTTGATGTGAGTTTTGAGGCTGAGCCACCGGTGTTTCTAACCCAGCGGGATGCACATGGTGCAGGTAACAGCCCAGCTTACAGACTGAGACAGACTAGGAAGAAAGAGGAGGCCATCCACTTCTCAAATAATTGGCCAGGGAAAACCTTATGAATAGCAAAGAAACACTGTTTGATACGTTACAGTGCAACTTTATGAATAGTCCAGTTACATTAGAAGGATCTCAAAATAGGACTGGGAAAGAGCTGCATCATCTGAGTAAACCCAGTCTTACTCCTATGGATAAGGTAAAGCTTTCAAGACCTCCATTGCCTGATGTGGCACCACTCAAATTGAAGAGAACCAGCTGAAGACATCCATTAATCATCAGAACATGGAATGTACGAAGTATGAATCTAGGAAAATTGGAATTTGTCAAAAATGAAATGGAACGCATAAAGATTGATATCCTCAGCATTAGTGAGCTGAAATGGACTGGTTTGGGCCATTTTGAATCAGACAACCATGTGATCTACTATGACGGGAATGACAGTTTGAAGAACAGTGGTGTGGTACTCATCATCACAAAGGATGTTTCAAGATCTGTCCTGAAGTACAATGCTGTCAGTGATAGGATAATATCCATACACCTAGAAGGAAGACCCATTAATATGACTATTATTCAAATTTATGTACCAACTACCAAAGCCAAAGATGGGGAAATTGAAGAATTTTATCAACTTCTGCAGTCTGAAATTGACCAAATATGCAATGCAATCAGGATGTGCTAATTATCACTGGTGACTGGAATGCAAAAGTTGGAAACAAAGAAGAATCACTGGTAGTTGGAAACTTTGGCCTTGGTGACAGAAATAATGCTGGAACTCGTGTGGTAGAATTTCGCAAGACCAACGACTTGTTCATTGCAAACACCTTT